>NC_089210.1:18669951-18927469 GCF_963930695.1 Labrus bergylta
GATTTGCTGTGAAACAGACACAGAAAATATGAATCTACAATCAGTTATCTTAACGCACAGACTTGCGTGTGGGTGTGTGTGAAAACATAGTGTGGTGGAAGGTATTGAAGAGTGCACTTACACAAAGTGCTTCATGAAACGAAAGGTGCAGGCACTGGTCTGGCAGGGCAAAAAAAGAGCAAGATTGCAGAAAGCTGCGGCTGGGCAACAGACCCAGGTGCTCCAACTGAAGTGGATGCAGACCATCTCCTTTGGCATCTCGAGGAAAACACAGGCACATTAGTACATAGACACCAGCTTATAAAAATACAAGCAGGGGCCGTCACAATGTACACAAAAACATATGTTGACATTATTAAAACTTTGGTAAGGCCTATGTGACTTTAACCTCTGAATTCTGATGGCTGATGGGAGCTGATGGGAGCATGACCCAGAAATTACAAAAAGACATAATAATACATACTTGCTCAATCAATGTAGGTGTTCTAATGTTTTGAATGGGTCTTGAAATTCACCTGCTCTCAGCCAAATGTTGGCTGTGGTTAAGAAGTGTGTAAGTTTCACCTGACATGTAGGCAGCTCAACCAGGTTTAGACTGCAAATAAAATAATATCAACTGCTGAAACTCTGAACCCAGCTTCCTGACAAAAGTTAGTTTCAAGCTCTGGTTATGACAAAGTAACAGTGGCAAAATAATTCGGACTTAATATGGAGAGACAAGTAATAAGTGAAAGCAGCAAGCGGAATAATAACTCATGCTCATATAACTACAAATCAAGCAAATAACTGCCAGCTAGTGTAATGGATATAAGATTGTGCACTAAGTTAAATTAATAATACATGTTAAAACTAGTGTCTTTCTAAAATGTTGTATATCCTTTAAAAATGCTAAAAAACTAGTTATAATTTAATGTTAATTCATGCTGCTAAGGTTAAGTTTAAAAGCATATTGGTAATTGATTGGTTTGGTCTTAAGCTTTTGTTATTGTTTTACACTTCCGGTTTTGCGCCAGCAGGGGGAGCGTGTTGTCTGAGCGTCATTCATTACACCATTGAATGAAAGCCAGCAACAAGGTGTTTGTTTCTTTCTTCTTTATTTCTCCCCTTACAGTACGCTGTACAGGGGTGTAACATCTAAGCCCACTCACATTTCTAATATAACTAAATGAGCATTTATTTATATACTTTACCACATTAAGTGACAACTCTCCAGCTGGGATCTCATCAATCACCCCGTCTTTCTGCCAGCCTGCCTGCCTGCCTGCCTGCCAGCCTGCCTGCCTGCCTGCCTGCCTGCCTGCCTGCCTGCCTGCCTGCCTGCCTGCCTGCCTGCCTGCCTGCCTGCCTGCCTGCCTGCCTGCCTGCCTGCCTGCCTGCCTGCCTGCCTGCCTGCCTGCCTGCCTGCCTGCCTGCCAGCCAACACTCAACAAGAAACCACTGAGCTGATGTACCGGCTCATTGTGAGCTGAGAGAAGACCTGCAGACACGTGCAACATGGGTATGTCTGCAGGCCTTATTTCATGTTTGATGGAGGTTAAAAGCCACGACCATCAGGGCAGAAAAGGTAGACAGTTTCTGTTCAGTAACAATAAGTTGAACATAAAGTAACACACCCACTTATGGAAAAAAAGTAGACAGAAATAGTAAATCAAATAATGCAAGATACAGTGAAAAAATGGATTCAATGAATTAGAAATCAATATTAATCCCAGCTGATGAATGAATAAACAAATATATAAATAATATAAAAACAAACAAATAACTTGCTATGTAGATTTGTCTTTTACCTACAAGTCTCTGATTTGAACTATTATACTACTTTTACATATTTTGGGATTTATTTGAAATACAGAAGCTTTTTACCACTTTGGATTTCACTCTGCATCTCCAAATAAATGTATCACCATGCAAGGTATCATGAAGAAGACATGTCTGTAAGAGCCACTTCATGATTATTAAACATGGAAAATAACTTCCAACGACATTCGGACATTAAAAGACTACAAATGGTAAAGTAAACGGAGTTAACCACAAAGTTAGTTATATAAAGAAAAGGGTTTGGAGGTATAAAGACGGTCATGTGTTTGGACTCAGTCCAACACTAAACTCTACTGGATGACTACAGAACTACAATCTATTAACACAGTTCAGGACGGTTAAAAGATCTTGCATTTTATTAAAAAACATCTAGGCCTACTGAATTACATTTATTTGAATACTTATGAAGGTGTAAACAGATCCTGCTGCACTATGAAAGTGTAATCTATGGATTTCTCTTCATATAATGATGTTTATTCTTCTTTTTTGTAATTGAAATATTTGTCAAATATTTCACCTCGAGATATCACTCATGCAATTTGAGCAGACTTTACCTTTAATTATGTCAGAAACTATACAGTAAGATCTGCTGAAAATTCTCAGGACTACAGCCAGGGACACGAGGAATAAGAATCCAGTGAAAGTTTCTTGTCTTAACATAGTGTTTTTTTTTTCTGTCAGCCGTTATTATTGACGGTATCTTTTGCACGGCCGCATTCCTTCTTTTACCGTGGTCAAGTGAGCCGTCTTTTGCAAAACCCGGTCAAGCCAGCCGGTGCTTAAAAAGTGTCTAAACAAGGAATTACAGTACGGGTGCTCGTAGCACCCAAAAATGAGAAATGCGGCCGCGTATTTTGAGAAATTGTTATTAAATAAGACGTGTAAAATAATATAAAAATGTATTTAAAAATTGTATGAGTTCTCTACATTTTAAGATGCTTTAACTGAAAAGTTTTTGAGAAAGATTAAGTTTAATTCTGCTCAAATTGCATTGAGACGCTTTGATATTTTAGTCATATTGATTATTTTATTTTGAAAAATCTATGACAGGTGACAAAGCTCTTTCAATGGGTTCTTGTTCGTCATGTCCCTGGCTGTTTCCTGAGAATTAGCAGCAGATTTGACTGTATAGTTTTTGAGAAAAATGAAGGGAAATTCTGCTCAAATTGCATTGAGATGCTTTGATATTTTACTCATTTAGATTATTTCATTTTGAAAAAGAGGTGACAAAGATCTTTCAATGGATTCTTTCTCTTCATGTCCCTGGATGTTATCCTGAGAATTATCAGCATATGAGTAAAATCTGCTGAAAATTCTCAGGATGACAGCCAGGGACATGAGGCACAAGAATCCATTGAAATATCTGTCAGAGATTTCTTCAAAATAAAATAATCAATATGACTAAAATATCAAAGCATCTCAATGCAATTTGAGCAGAATTTACATTTATTTTTCTCAAAAACTACTACGGTTACTCATGATCTGTGAGTGCAGTCAAGAATACAGGGGTGTACATTCTGCCAGGAAGACTTTTTTTTTAAACTAATATGCTACAGATTGCTACAGGCTTGGGTGGCTCAGGCTTTCTCACCTAGCTGTGGGAGTGTCACCCACCTGGGGGAGGGGTTACTGCCCTTTGTGATTTCATGAAGGGAAAGTCTCCAAACGGTCTGTTTGAGCACACTTTTTTTTTTTACTCACCAGAAAACACGATCTTGAAGAGTTACATTTGTTTTCTCCAGATCTTACCTTAACAGATTTACTATGTAGGCAACAAAAATGTCAAAATGTTTTGTTTTAAAGATTTATTTTTGGGCTTTTTGTGCCTTTAATGGATAGATAGGACAGTGGATAGAGTCGGAAATCAGGGAGAGAGAGTGGGGAACGACATGCGGGAAAGAAGCCACAGGCGGGAAGCCGCCCGCCTGCTTGAGACGACAGCCTCCATACATGGGGCGTGCGCACTAACCACTGCCCCACCAGTGCCCCAAAAATGTCAAAATGTTTTGATTTCTTTTGACAGAAACAGAAGACATTGTGTAGTAGCCTACATCAGAATGGTGGGTGGCATAGATCAACTCTGAAAAAACAGTCAACCTAAGATAACTTGCAAATAATCACTTTTTCCATGTCATTTTCTGGTTCAAGTCAATTACTTTATTTATTCTTTTTCAAATTGGATTTTTTTTTATAGTCGAATTAAGAATTCGTGTTAGGGGAACCGGAGCACCCGGAGTAAACCTAAATAAGAGAGACAAGGATTAAAAGGCAGAAAAGGGAAAGCTAGGGTCTAATATTGATTACTTTTCAACAAATTGTGCAGTTGTTGTGCACTATTTATAATTTCAACAATCAACTTTATCAGCTTCAGTTTTTATAGAACTGAGGGAATAAGGTGATAAAGTGAAAGGTTTGGGGAGGGGGTGGAGCTAAAGGGGGAGATAAAAGGGGAGAAAATGAATGGTTGGTGAGGTATAGAGGGGGGGGCTTATTCTTTTTCTGTTTGATGAAGATTTTTGATGAAGACACTTTTACTTCTCTGGGACTTCACTTTTGATATCTGCATTTCTGTGGCTCCTTGAGGGGGGAGAGCTAGATCTCATCTCTCTAACCTCTGCAGAAGGTGGTGTGTTATTTCTAACATGTTCTTCCACCATGACCTCAGGCTTCACAATTGAATCGGTGGAGGACGAAGTTGCAGGAACTTTCTCTTTCTCTGATTTATTTTTCCTCCAAATAAGAAACCTAGCCTTACACTTTGTTAGATTTTCAGCTTCCATCTCACGGGCTGAATAATACTCATCATAATACTCATCCAACCTCCGGCAGTATTCTTCATAGTCTATGCCTTCGGCTTCCCACATGGCTTCTTTCTCTTTTATCTCTTGGAGGCCTTCGAAGGCCGTCTTCATTGCATCCTGGATTAGCCATTCGGTATATTCTTCTGGGGTAATTAATGCTTCCTCTTCTTCTTTCACCATATCATTTTTGTCATTCTTCTCTTCAGATTCTCTACACATATCCTTGGTCTTGTCTTGGACAGGAGCATCAGTCTGGGTAGAGGAATTGTCTCTAGGTGCTAAAGATGCTGCTTCCACAAGGACAGAGCTCGGGTCTTCTTGCTCAGCAAAGTTTTCCTCTGTATTAGCAAACTCAAAAAGTTCATCCATTTCCAAATGATTGCAAAGGGACGGAGTTGTGTCCATATTAATTATCCCCTGCTTTGTGTCGATCGTTACAACCTCACTGGAGCACATTGAGGTGGATGGAGATGAATCTTTAGGAAGGGGAGAGCTAGATCTCATCTCTCTAACCTCTGCAGAAGGTGGTGTGTTATTTCTAACATGTTCTTCCACCATGACCTCAGGCTTCACAATTGAATCGGTGGAGGACGAAGTTGCAGGAACTTTCTCTTTCTCTGATTTATTTTTCCTCCAAATAAGAAACCTAGCCTTACACTTTGTTAGATTTTCAGCTTCCATCTCACGGGCTGAATAATACTCATCATAATACTCATCCAACCTCCGGCAGTATTCTTCATAGTCTATGCCTTCGGCTTCCCACATGGCTTCTTTCTCTTTTATCTCTTGGAGGCCTTCGAAGGCCGTCTTCATTGCATCCTGGATTAGCCATTCGGTATATTCTTCTGGGGTAATTAATGCTTCCTCTTCTTCTTTCACCATATCATTTTTGTCATTCTTCTCTTCAGATTCTCTACACATATCCTTGGTCTTGTCTTGGACAGGAGCATCAGTCTGGGTAGAGGAATTGTCTCTAGGAGCTAAAGATGCTGCTTCCTTTTCCATGTTAGATGGATCCATTGTGCTTTGTTTGAGATTAGACTTTTTCTGTTGAGAGCTTTTTGAAGTTTTCCCCTTCCTTCCTTTCTTTTTGTTTGATTTCATGACTGTTCGCTTTGATGGACTTCTCTGGGTTCAGTTAAAGGGATATAGTTATTCTGATAAATTTGACTGTCTGTTCACAATCTTGATCTGAAAATCCTAAATCTAATTATAAGCGAGTTATGGATTGTTACATCACACATCAAAGCGTCTACTCACCCTGTTGACACAATGATGACGTATGTTAGCGATCGTACGCGCCTGCGCAGTTTGGCACCGGAAGTACGGCGAGGTGCGCGAAACTATGCGAGGGGATTTACAACAAAATATTGATACCTAAACCAGCTGACTTTGTCAAGTTGTAAAACACTTCCAGGTTCGTATGGTATTAGAAACTACAGAAGTTAAGAGCACAAGTCAGTCATCAGTGGTCATATTTATAAAATGTCAAACAAGAAGTCAGTCGCTCCTTGAGTTTACATGGTGAAGTGAGCCGCCCCTAAATTTCAAGTGCCCACGTATTCTGATCTTTATGGTAAATGCTCCGGACTCCAGAGCGAGCAGGAGGAACAGACAGAGAGAGCGATGAAGTCAAGTGCTAAATGTCTAGGTCTTACCATAAAACTGACTATGAGATACACGTGTATGAAACGGGAGTAAACACAATACTGTTCAGGGAATAGCTTCGGAGGTCGGGGAAGTTAGTGTGAGAATAATACTGCGAGTCTGCGGTAACTTCCGTTTTTCAAAATAAGGTGTTCACAAGTAAAAAACAAAACAAAACAGTTTTTTTGGAGAAAACAATAATTATATATATTTTCTTACCTAAGTAAACAGTGATTCTGATATTGCACAGGTACTATGAAGTACTTTTACTGTGTGCTTTCTGAGAAATCCACTGTCAAAGTCCCTTATAAATCACTATAATGAGCCTTTTTTCTGACTTTGATGTCTTGTAAAAACATTTTCCTCCATAAGTACACAATGATTCTGATATGGTTGGACTTAGTACTTCTTAGACTACATGCACAGGTACTATGAAGTACTTTTACTTACCATGAAACTTAGAATAGCCTTAACAACAACAACAACAACAACACAAAGCACTGTCAGTAAAATAGTGGTGGTATGAATTTCTATCACGCAAACTACTGGTGTGTATAAGGAATTATACAAACACAAGATTAATAACATACATAATCTTGAGAGTCACGTCTGTTGTATTCATTGTTGTTGTTGATGCTCTGTTTGTTTCTATCCATCTCTTTCTTTCTACATCTCCCTCTATCCCAGTTTACAAGCCCAGCCTAAATATTTAAAGCCTTTGAGCCCAGCGTAGTTTCAGCAGACGTCCGTTCAACATGAGTCCGGTTCTGCTTGCGGTTTCTGACTCCTAAACGCAGTTTTTTTCTTGCCACTGTAACTTCGCTAAATGTTGCTTAGTGCTCACATTTCAGACAGTCGAGCAAAATATAAGAAGGTAAAAACAACTGAATGATATGTAAAAAGCCAAAAATGAGTTTTATTTTGCAGAAATTACACAGAAACTTTATGGACACAAGCAGCCCTTTCCATTCATTCAGACTCAAAATAAAACAACAATTTAAACTTTTGTTTAACGGTTTCACTGAAGACATTTGATTGATTTATAAAGAGTGAAACAGAAGTGCGGATGTATAAATGTGTGTTGTACACATATTCGTCTGCCTGTGTCTTCCCTCTCACATGAAGGGTGTGGGGGTCTCTCAGCAAAGGGAGCTGATCTCGCTCTTGCTGCAGCCCCACTTGCAGCAGGCGTTGGACAGGCCCACCACCACGTCCCGGCCCTTGCGGTCAGCCTTGCGAAGGGCTTCCAGGTTCTCCTCTGTGATGAAAGAACGGGCCTTCCTGCTAAACACGTCCCCCTGGTTGTCTCTGGGTGTGATGCTTAAATCTCTGGTCCCCTGGAGGAGACCCTCCACCACAAAGTTGTGACTCACGCCCTCTGAGGATTCATCCTGACGGGAGCTGAATGGGTCCTCTGAAGAATCTGCTGCACGGAAACAAGAGGAAGCGTCATAAAACATGCAGGCTTCTCTAATACAGGGGAAACAGTTTAATCATTTTCTGTATAAAATCAAATGTAGAAATGATGGAGCATGTGAGTGACACAAGCCGGAGGGACATGGGTAAGTTTACTGAATTATGTCCTGAAGTTGTACATTCATTTTATAGTATATAGTACAGTATAGTACCTGCCCAGTGTTTCCGAGTGCATACATAACAATAATAATAATAATAATAGAATGTACATAAGATCAGGGTATTAGATTTGTTTATTCAAATATAACATAAATAAATAAAAATAATAAATCTAAATAATAGCATAACATGTTTCCCCTTTGGCATCTTACTACAGACTGTGACAGCCTGACAGAAAGCCAGTTGTGCCTTACTTTCAAATTATATACAGAGCGCTCATTTGACTGCTCCACAGCCTACTTGTTGCAAAGTTTGCAAGATGTGTTTGAACATTTTATTTTATGGGGCTTTCTGAAAAAATATTCCAATGCCCTATTACATGAGAAGGCCTCAGGATGGGGTCCGTTTATGGAGATCCTCAGGCAGGCAGCCAGGTGTTCACCTTGAAGCTGGTTTCAGGTCTGTTTTCACCTGAGGATAAAGCAAAGAAAATACCACAAACTGCACTAATATGAAAAAAATGCATGATTATTTGTTGTCCTGTTCAAGGTCATGCTCTTACCCTGTTCACCGTTGAGAAATCACGTTGTAATTGACACAGGAAACGGGTAAAACAAGTGCAATGCCTGCAAGGAGGCTCAGACAGGAGTAGAGGTTGGTCCACTCATCAAACTCGCTTGCCAGCAGACTCATGATCTCCTGGTTATTGTTCTTGAAACAACATTTGGTTTACCAAGGCATTAGTCTATGTGTGTGTATTGTGAACTGTAGTTGATTGTAGTCAGAATCAGCTTAATTGACCCACCGTGAATGCCCCAGGAAGGACATGATTTTTGAACGAGGACCACTCCTGCAGGACCTCATTCTCATGTTCAGGGCAACATTTCCTGGCAAGAGTCCGCAGATGAGAGATGTTGATTGTATCATCTTGTAGAGTGGTTGATTGCGGTGCGGGTCCCAAGATACTGAAGGCCCCAAGAATGTCCAGATCATGAAACCTCCTCTCCAGGTGTGTTTCCAGGCCAGTTATGTAAGGGTGGATGACCTACAATGAATAAATCAACATATTTTTAGAAAGAGCCTACACCCACTGTTACCTCCGTCATTAAGGGCCAGGCCATAGTCTATTCAGGAGTATAAATTCCATTTTCTCTCATTCATAGTTTCAAAATTGGACATTTACCTCTCGCTGGGTTCTGGCTCACTGCTCCTCCCTCAGCGCTTCATGACATCTCGCCCTCTCCTATTCCTCTCCTCCTCGTGCTGGCTCCGAGTCCTTGGGGATCATCGAGGTCCTGATGGAGGCGAGGCAGGCATGATCCAGGGAGTGGAGTCTGTCCAGCCAGAGACTGAATTGTGACAGGAACCTATATATAAAAAAGAAAAGATGCTGTTAAGTATTGGTCAGACCTGCAAACAACCCTCATTTCAATGTGTGAAATCAAACAGATTTGAATAAATAGATGATAATATAGATAATAAACACATTAAGCTTACCTGCTCCTTGATTTGTAAAAAGTTGACATTTGCTTTTTGAAAGATTTTGGACAGACATGCGAGGTGGGGCAAAACATCAGCCTGGAGGTAAACTGCTGCCGCTTTATCTGTATGTAGCACAGAATGTGTAGGGTCCCTTTGCCACTGGACATCTTCTCATCTCTGACTCCTCTGCCAAGGCTCCAAGGAATGCACTCAAGTTCCTCAGTAGGGTCTCGATGACCCTGTGCTGAAAGAGCCAGCTTGTATCCTTCACTTCCTGAAAATGTTGCAATAAAGGACAGAATGATTAGTTATGAATAGACAGAAGATAACTACAATGGTATCAAATAACTATTACCTTTATTTTCAGATCACTGACACCCAGGGTAGCCGATGCTGCCCCGAGTGTTGCAGTACGATTTGCACTGTTTCTGAAAAATAAATGAAGTTCTTAAAGGTGGTCCCTATTCACCCCCATTGAATAGGGACCCCATTCACACGCCGCCAAAATGTATATAAAATCAATGAGTGACAAGCATGGGATACAACAGACAAAACAAGCTCACATAGGCATTAAATATTTACCTGTCATCACGGCTGCCCCCTCAGTCCCAAGTCCATAGAGTTTCTCTGTTGGGAGGCCCTTCCTCAAGATTACATCCTTGATGGCTGTCACAACACAGAGTCTGCTTTGCCATCGTCAATAGAGACCAAGTCCAGGAATTGACTCAACACATGTCCCTCTTTATCCAGGTATCTGAGAGAAAGCAAAGGCAAGTATTTAGTATTAAAAGTTCATTCGGACCAAGGATGTATGCAATTCTAAAATCAGACAAAATAAATGGTCCTATAGCAGACATGCAAATGAAGCAGTCTGGACATAGAGACATCAGTGCTAGCCTGGAAGTCGGCTCCTCGATGACTCCTGCTAAGATCTCAAGCATTCCGTCAATGATACGATGAGATCTATAATTATTCCTCTGGTCAATCTGACGTTGGGAAAAGTAAAATATAAAATATTTAAAAAATGTATTCATTAATGTTAAGATTGAATTAAATTTGAAATTATGGCTAGGGGACCTTTACCTTTAATCTCTTGAAATAGTTACATCCTAGAAGCTCAGCCAGGCTCAACAGCTTTGGGTAGTTTGTGTGGGGGGCCAGTTACTTTTTTATGAGCCAGTAAAGGCCCTTGAACCCACCAATGATTGCCTCGTGCTCTAAAACAACAGTTGGCTCAGAGGAATCCATCATTGAGATGCCTGTAAATGACAAAGTTATTAAAAATGGATTTGAATATACTGAAGTTATTACAAAACGGCTGTTGAAATCAGAACCCACCAGATGAAACAAGAGGCCTGACATCTGATGCTCTCCTGGTGGTGCTTCAGTGACGTGCCGTTCCAAGTAATCTTTTCTGTATACAGTCACTCCGACCTCAAGAAAAGCTCTCTTTGCCCTGCCTTTCTTATTTGCAGCACAGTCAACAAAACATCCCTAAAAAGTAAAGCAATCATTGATCAAATTAGCTAAATATCCACAGATATACCTGTTAATTTATTCTTTTTTTGTGATTGAATTATGCACAACACAATAAGATCACATATAATAACAAGTAGCTAAGGAAATAAGAAAGAAAATGGGGGGAAAAAAAGATTATTCATGATAGAACAAATTATGCAGGTAAAAATGTAACTTACCATGCTGTGTGTGGTACAGCCAAGTCTTTGAGGCATTCTCAGCCACTCTGGATCAGTGCCTCTGTGCTTGATGTCCTGTCTACAAAGCACAGAAGAATAGAAATGAGGCCTATTTCTAAGGAAATGTGCTTTTCTGACCTGACCTGCTTCTGCATCTGTGTTTGCTGTTGTCCTCCTCTCCTATTTCTCTCTCTCCATTACCCACATCCTATCCCATCCTGACTCTCCCTAGCAGTGCTTTTAGCTCTCGCAGCAATGTGTACTGTGTAACTATATTAATAACCATATTAATTTTCACTGAACTCATTTACAGAATATAGCAGTAGAAATATAAAATATAAATAACATATGGAATGAAAATAAGATATAAAGCACATAGATATAAAGTATAAGAAATAGTTTGAAGAATACAGCCATGTACTGAGCTCATGTTAATAATAAATGAGTTACTGTATGTTCTGTACTAAAGCACAGAGAGTTGGGACCTGTTAATGATTTAAATAATTCAGGTTATATTTGTTTCATGTTAAGATGAAGTACTATCCACAATAAGCTGCTTAATTTTTCCTCACCCAAAATCTGAGATCATTTGATGTGGAATATCATTGTGTGAGTGAGTGAGAGAGCTGAAAATAGAATGATTACAATAAGGTTTATCTTCTTAACTTTGAATAGATGTTGATTACCTGAATACTGGACCTTTGTTGTCTGGGTAGTACACTGTTGAATTTATAAATGTAATCTTACACACAGATGAATACAGAAAAATAGATGAGAACAAAAAAAATGATTTAATGAATAACTGATATTTTCTCTCTTTCTTTGCCATCCTGAAGACCCCTCACTAAAAGTCCATGTTCTCCTGGATCCGTGTCACATGTTCGAGCTTCTTCAGAATGACATTTCAACAGTCAAAGTTCTGGTGAGAGAAGATCGCCAGCAGATAAGACAGCAGTACATCAAGGAGCTCCACAAGCTTCAGGAGGAGGAGGAGGGTTTGCACCTTGGAAGACTGTATTCATGCTTCAGCTGTTCAAATAAAAATAGATCTCCTCCAAACAACTTGCAATCAAACCATTTTCTTCCCATTTTAAAACCCTTTGTCCAGTTTAGATGGGAGAAGTTGATATTATGTGATATTGATCTGGGAAGACTACATTTCTAAATCATTTTTAACTGTGCTTTTATTCACAAGTTATTGATCTTATTTACTCTCCATGTATATTGATTTAAGAATGGGGCTGTGTTTAAGGTCATCATTTTGCAATGACTCTGTTCCATCCCATTTTAAGAAATGAACTGCATTAGTATTTATCAAAAGAATAAAAAGTTGTGTAAAAGTAGACTTCCTTCCCTAAGCTATTGAGTTGAGCATTAATGCACATTTTAGTCTTGTCATTTCAAATCTGAAATGTATACTCATAAGTAGACATAAAGGAGTGCATTTATATAGAAATATTTATTTAATCTGAAAAACAACATTAAAAAAAGTCTGTTTTTATAGCAGAGATTAACATGTTTACAGCTTGGTACAAAACAAACAAATAGGTGTGATTAGCTCATGTCTCGATCGACACACACTGTACGGGGGGGTGAATGTTTTGATGACTCATCAGTTTTGATTTGATGAAGGATAAGAGTTATTCACAATAAGGCGTGTAGCTGACCAGCTTGACAGGCGGGCGCGGTGTAACGGTTTGTCAAGAGGCTTAAAACACGTCTCAGCTCTCAGTCTGTGGGTGTCATCACTCAGGCCATCCGGGGGAGACCTCCCTCACAGCGAGCTGTTGAAGAGAAGCAACCGAAATCCACCCCAGAAGAACCAACAAATGCAGATGTTGTTGAAGCTCAGGTTTCTTCCTCTGTCTCTGCAGCTCTCTGGGCACCTCGACGGACCAGTCACCAATAATCCACACTGTGTCTATAGGAGAAATACAAAGGTGTTCAATTAATGCCTCAGACAAGACAAAATGTACAGTTAACTACATGTGACAGTTCAGGGTGTTTTTTTTGTTATTAGCCACATCTGCAGGAATAATATTGAACAAGGTAGCTGCAGCTCATCATAATAGATGCCAGTCTTAGACACTATTTTTTCTAATACTTAAATTTTTTGGTGTGAAGCTGACACTGTCCACAGACTCCATGACTTCACGGGGTTCAATAGAAAACAAATGTCTTATAATAAATGACAAAGGGTTTTTAATTGAGGATATGCTGGCAGAGGTAGGGGCATCACTGATCATCCCCCCACTAAAAACCGCCCCTCAGCTCAGCACATCAGACACTGGAAAAACTCAAGCTATTGCCTGCCTGAGAGTGTTGGTGGAGAGGATAATACGACGTGTCAAGGAATACCATATCTGGGATGGGGTTGTTCCTCTCTCCTTGGCCGGCTCCATCAACCAACTATGGGCAGTTTGCTGCCTGTTGACGAACTACCAAGGCCCCCTGGACATCAAAGGTGACAAGCCTGTCTAGCTGGTTGGATTTAGCACATTCCCCAGTTATTAATGACAATTAATCAAATGTAATGTATACATGAATTGTATATCTGTAATGTATATTATTTTGTTTATATGTTATTTACATTACAAATCAAGAGATTAACACATGAATTGTATATATGTGATGTTCATTATTTTGTGTATGATATGTTACTTATTTACATTACAAAGTCAAGAGATTAACATTTGAATAAAAAAGAAGTAAACACAGACCCTCACATCACATATTCCTCATTTTTATCTAAAATGGGATCACAGCATGTCAAGTAGAATAACTATTTAGTGCAGCATAAAAAACAGAACTGTAGTCAGTTACACAAATACATTTTAGTTTTAATTCATTAAAAGGCACATGTAAACATTTCATTTAACATTAATTAAACAGTCTTATTTACAAGGTTATGATTTTTCACTCAACAATTCATAAACTGCATTGATAGCACATACAGTACTCAATGTTTGGACTTGAGAAACACATCCATATAGATGTTGTAATAGAACATGTCAAGCTGCTGCCTCATTGAACGAATGGTGTCTTCATCCCTCCAGACCCTCTGAACTGTGAGATCTGTGTGTGTGCGTGTCAGTTACAAAGTCACACCACTCCAGTCCGCTGATGGCAAGTTGGCCCTGAACCTGCCAGTAATATTTATGACCCTTTTTAAGTGTGGCCTGACCTCTGACTGGTGTTAGGTGCTTAACCTCAGCAACAGAATCGGTACTGCAGCATTTCACTTCCACCAGTCCAAATGGTGGAGTTTCAGTCGGGTCAAAAACTTTGCCATCTGGGCTGACACCAAGGTGAGGTGCATCAGGGTGCACAATGAAGACAAATTAAACAAATCAGAAAACTGTTTTATTATGTCAGGCTCCTGCTTCAGACCCCTTTTCATTGCCAGGGTCTGTGGCGCTCCTTTAAGAATATGCGCTGCCAGGGCTTTTGCTGAGAACTCACCACGTACATGACATGCCTCCCTGAACCTGCTGGCAGTCACTCTTGGCTTTCGTACTGAGACCCACAGCGGGCTGACAGACTGTTGCCTGGTCTCAGCTTCTATGGCAGCAGAGAGTTCGTGAGACACCTTTAGGCTCTCAAGGTGGTAATGCTGCTCATAGTCAGCAGTAAACTCAAAGTCAGCTAGAAACCTGTAGCCTTCAACAGGCAGCAGAGGGAATTCTGGGGCATTTGGATGTTTCATTATTTCCCTAGTAGCCTCTAAGGGGCACTGGTATGATAGAACTGATCCGAAGGGCACAAGACCAAATTTGGACTCCACCATGGTGAGTTCCTCAAGTCCATGAAGAATCTTACAGATCCCCAGCTGTGGCTAAATGTCTTTCAATTTCTCTCCAACAGACATCACACCCGGGTCAGGAAGGGGCCCCACCACACAAGATTATATGAGGATTCATCAGTTATATTTTGTGTGTTTTTAATAGAACTGCCAACTGCAATTGTTTGCACACCTCTGCTGGAGACTCTGCTCTTCCTCTTCCTCCCATCAAGGTCCTGACCACCTCCCCCCCCTCTCTCAGCTCCTCATCAGCAGCTTCAAAGGACAGCCCACCCTCACCCTCACCCCGCTCACTGTCCCACTCTCACTCTTACTACCAGCCAGGTACAAAGAGAACTCTCCAGACTCCACATCAGAAAAGCCAGTGGACCAGACAACATCAGTCCCAGGATCCTCAAGGTGTGTGCGTATATACATAGATATATATACATATATACTGTACATTCTATATATTTATTATTATACTAGTCTATATTATATAACATTTCATTATATTACACTATATTGTTCATATTGCACTATATTATACCATTTATTTATCATACCAAGTCACTTTAATCATCACTTGTCACTTTATCTTGTCATTCTCTTCAAATACTGTTTCAATTCTCAATTCCCCCCAGTTAACTTCAACATTCATTTTTGTACTGTATATACCCCCTGTTTTTATTTTTTATTTTTATTTTTATTTATCTCATCTATTCTGTTTAATGTGTATTTGAGCTTTCTTGTCTGTGCTGCTGTAACGCCCGAATTTCCCCTCTGGGGATCAATAAAGTATTATCCTATCCTATCCTATCCTAGATGTTTAGAATAACATTCATATGGTTGACTCACCTGAATATGCTGCATACAAGGTGGATTTTACACCTGATTTGACACCAACTTCAATTTTGGTTTCCGAACCACCATCTCATCCACTGACTCTGGCTGGATCCCCTGTTAAATGGCAACAAAGACATTTCAATTAATATAATATACAGGAAAAGATTAAAAGTTCCATTACAAAAGTTAAATTGTAGTAAGACACCAAATTGGGAGACAGTATATTGTTAGGGTTAAAATGTTTTGATTTCTTTTGACAGAAACAGAAGACATTGTGTAGTAGCCTACATCAGAATGGTGGGTGGCATAGATCAACTCTGAAAAAAACAGTCAACCTAAGATAACTTGCAAATAATCACTTTTTCCATGTCATTTTCTGGTTCAAGTCAATTACTTTATTTATTCTTTTTCAAATTGGATTTTTTTTTATAGTCGAATTAAGAATTCGTGTTAGGGGAACCGGAGCACCCGGAGTAAACCTAAATAAGAGAGACAAGGACTAAAAGGTAGAAAAGGGAAAGCTAGGGTCTAATATTAATTACTTTTCAATAAGTTGTGCAGTTGTTGTGCACTATTTATAATTTCAACAATCAACTTTATCAGCTTCAGTTTTTATAGAACTGAGGGAATAAGGTGATAAAGTGAAAGGTTTGGGGAGGGGGTGGAGCTAAAGGGGGAGATAAAAGGGGAGAAAATGAACGGTTGGTGAGGTATAGAGGGGGGGCTATTCCAAGACTTCGCAGTCACAGCAATAGAGGAATCACTCTGGAGTATTTTTCTCCTCCTTCTTCTTGCCCTTATTTGACTTGACTCCAACTTGCTGCACTTTATTCATCCTCAGTTTCTTAAACCAGCTCCACCTATTTGACTTGACTCTGACTTGTTCTTCAGAAATAGTTGGCTGCACATTATTCTTTTTCTGTTTGATGAAGATGCTCCACCACTTTGACTTCTTCTCTGCTTCTTGCTCAACAAAGCTTTCCTCTGTATTAGCAAACTCATAAAGTTCATCCATTTCCAAATGATTGCGAAGGGACGGAGTTGTGTCCATATTAATTATCCCCTGCTCTGTGTCGATCTTTTCATTGCTCCGCCACTTGACTGACTTCTTCTCTGGGACTTCACTTTTGATATCTGCATTTCTGTGGCTCCTTGAAGTGTCAATTTGTTTGCAAAGGCTTTTGAGAACATCTTTCAATGTCCTTATGACACCTTTGAACACCCCTCTGCATGCTCTGCAGTTTGGGCACTTGGCACAGGTACCAGAATGGACAACAAAGGGTTGTTTTAAATCTTTCATAGCCTTTAAGATAATGGAGTCATCGCCATTGGTGAACATATTGAGGAAAGCCTCTGCAAATGTGGGAGTAACTCTGATCGATGCGTCAGCACCAACCACTTCCCAGAAAGCCTCGCTGAAGGAGCCTTTTAAATTCTGTTCCATTTTTTCATTGTAGATTTTACTGGCCCTTCTATGACCTAAACCTAAGTTCAACTCGTTGCAAACGATATCATGAAAATACAGTGGAGCGACTGTCTCTACGGAAAATCTCAGCACATCTGCATACATGCTGGTCAGCTTCTTCTTCCCCTCCATGTCCAATATGCCTCTGCTTAAATCATTTTTTTTGCCTCTTAGTAAGGCTGTCAAAGAATGACTTGAATATAATACAAAAGCTATTTTTCAGTAGCATTACTTTCTCAGCAAAGTGTTCCTCTTCATCATCCATTTCCAAATGATTGCAAAGGGACGAAGTTGTGTCCATATTAATTATCCCCTGCTTTGTGTTGATCGTTATAAAGATGCTGCTTCCTTTTCCATGTTAGATGGATCCATTGTGCTTTGTTTGAGATTAGACTTTTTCTGTTGAGAGCTTTTTAAAGTTTTCTCCTTCCTTCCTTTCTTTTTGTTTGATTTCATGACTGTTCGCTATGATGGACTTCTCTGGGTTCAGTTAAAGGGATATAGTTATTCTGATAAATTTGACTGTCTGTTCACAATCTTGATCTGAAAATCCTAAATCTAATTATAAGCGAGTTATGGATTGTTACATCACACATCAAAGTGTCTACTCAACCCTGTTGACACAATGATGACGTATGTTAGCGATCGTACGCGCCTGCGCAGTTTGGCACCGGAAGTACGGCGAGGTGCGCGAAACTATGCGAGGGGATTTACAACAAAATATTATGATACCTAAACCAGCTGACTTTGTCAAGTTGTAAAACACTTCCAGGTTCGTATGGTATTAGAAACTACAGAAGTTAAGAGCACAAGTCAGTCATCAGTGGTCATATTTATAAAATGTCAAACAAGAAGACAGACTTTGAGTTAGCCTATGTGTCGTAAAATGACAAACTGGCAAGCTTAAAACAAGGATACAAGACCACTTTGTAAGAGGCCAGGGTCGTTATTAACAAGACAGAAAACTAGCAAAGTGAACCTATATGACAGGGCACATTTCATATTGTGTCTTTGGCTTGCTAGTGTTACACCCCTGTAGCTCAGTAGTCCCATGACAGCTCTCAGCTCTCCCACAGTCTTTGGTTTCTTCTCCTTTAAAGCTCTGACAGCAAGCGTATCAGCAGGGTCCATTTTGCTGCCCTCTGCAGATATACGTCCTAAATAACGAACCTCACGCTTGAAGACTTCACACTTACTTGGTTTCAACTTTATCCCATGCTGACGTAGTCGCTGTAACACTGTTCTCACATCCTCAACATGGTCCTCAAATGATTTGCTAAAGACAAGCGTGTCATCCAGGTATGGTATGAAGATCTCATCACGCAGCCCTTCCAAACATTCTTCCATACATCGCTGGAAGGCAGCTGGGGCATTCATCAAACCAAAGGGTATTCGAATCCATTCATAAAGACCCCAAGGTGTCACAAAAGCTGTCATAGGTCTGCTTTCTTTAGCCATGAAGCCCTGATGGTAAGCTTTACCTTGATCTAAGAGAGAGAACCAGGAATTTCCACCTAGGCCATCCATGATGTCTTGCACTCTGGGAATCGGTTGGCGATCAGGAAGGGTTTTCTTGTTCACTTCACGGAAGTCAATACACAGCCGCAGAGTTCCATCTTTTTTTCGTACACAAACCACTGGTGATGCATACGGTGAGTTTGACTTCTCCACCCAGCCTTGTGCGATGAGGTCATGCAAGTAATCTTTCATCTCTCTGTAAAGTGGCTTAGGTACAGAGAGGTATGTTTTTGCGACAGGTTCAGTGTCTTTCAGAGATATGCTGAGTTGCAGTTTCTCTATGCAGCCGATATCATCATCTGTTTTTGAGAATGAAGCCGACTCCTCTCTCAACATCTGGTGAGCTATCTCCTTCTCGGGTTCGCTGAGGTGGCTCAGATTCACAGGTGGGTCCCATAAATTGTCATTACTGTGTTTCTTTTCAACTCTGATGTGATTCATAGTTGCTGGAGGTGGAGGGCGGCAACCCTCTAGCATGGAAGCTGGATAAACTGCCTGAATCTGCTGCACAGTCCCAATCACAGTCCTTCCTGCCAGCACTATGTCATGGTCTGTAGGATTCTGTACACTAACAGTAATAGATGGTTTATTACCTTTTCCCACTTTTACAAGCGTGTCACAGAATTGAAGTCCCTCAGCCCAGCGTGGGTTCACATCTGGCTCAAAGATAAGTGTTGTATCTTCATCTGGTGCAGACACATTTACATGGCACTCAACTTTGACAGACATGTGTTTTGGTATGTTGATCCTGTCTTTTTTTGTCTTCACAACATATTCATGATTTTGCTCAACACTTACTTGCTGTACAAAGGCTTCTGCTTGGTTTGGCTTGAGATCAGGGAATGCTGCCCTCACTGCGTGACTGAGGCGTTCTCTGTTGTTAGAGCTGGACTGTTTTGATTCACTGTTTATAATGAGATCGATAACATTAGAGCCAATTATGGGACGAAACAGATTGTTACCTTTCATCACAAGTGTTGGAACTATAACTTCTGTGGTGACTGCTTCTCCTGGAGCTAGTCTGAAAGTAATCTTCACCCAGCCTGCATATGGTATATTCTCACCATTTGCTGCCACAATGTCAAGAGTATCTGCACTGTCCAGAATTTCAGAAATGTCTCTCAGTCTCAAGTCTGGTACGTGTTCTTGTTTCCATTGTTCATCCATTATTGTTACTTGGGAACCTGAGTCCCACAAAGCTTGAACTCTTTCATGTTGAATGTAACAGTCGATCACATATTTTTTTCCTACCAGAGGAGCCACTTTTGCTTGTTTTCTTCCTTTTGAGTGAGTGTTCACAGTCATACATGAAAATGGCACACATTTTTCTTGGTGCACAGCCCAACCATTAACTTGACATGACTTAGAACAGTAGAGTTCATTTTTACATGATGCACATTGTTTCAGTCTCATCTCTTCACCTTCTTTCCCACAGTGAGCACAGTGCTGGGACCTCTCTGTATGACTGGTCACTCCCTGTCCCGCGCGAGCGACCTTTCCCCGTTTAAAGGGTCACCTCCAACATGTCTTTGTCCTCTAGCTCGACAACCAGCCAGGAAATGCTCACTGCTGCCGCACCTGAAACAGTGTGTACAGTAGTCCTCAGCTCCCCGCTGTTGACAGCTAAAACATCTCCTCATACGTCTCTGATTTTGTGGTGGGAAGCTGCGCTGTGGGGCAAACTTTTGCTGATACTGTGCAGTCTCACCTCTCTGTCCGGGGCCAGGCGTGTACCAGTATCTCTGGGGCAATTCTTGCATCTGATGACCTGGGAACTGCTGAGCTGATGTGCCATCCAATCCTCTTGTTTGAGGCTGCTGATCTCTATACATGTACTGGGGCTGCTGCATAGACTCTCTTATCTGGGATACTTCGACTTTAAGATCTTTCAGCAAAGTCATTTCAGACCTCATTTCTTCAAGCTGAGTCAATACAGTTGAGGGAATTTTACCTGAGTTCTGTTGAGTTGATGGTTTTTCATTCTTTTCAACAGGAGCAGTGTTGGACTGGGCTGAGTGAATATTTATAGGACGTTGTTGTCCCAACAGCTTCCTTTTATTTTGGCTCTCCGTCTCATAAGCACATGCTGTGTTCATTCGCTCAAGTAACAGTTCATCAGAGATGTCAGTTTGTTCAAGGTATGGTCGAAGGTCACGTTTTATGTTATCATTTTGTAGCCCAGTTAACACAGTGTGAAGAAACATGTTCTGTACTAAACCTGGGTCATATTTGAGGCCTGACTCTGCTTCTTGTGAGGCAAACAAAATCTTTTGTCTGAGGTCAAAAGCACGAATGAGGAAGTTCTGCGGAGTTTCTTTGATGCCTTGAACTTCTGAGGTCAGCTGTTTGTAGAGTTCGGTTGCACTCTTTTCCTGGTAATGAGAACGAAGTATCCGTCTTAATGTGGGTACGGTCAAGTTAGCTTTTCCCTCTAGGTAGCTACGAATTTGCATGCCAGGGGAGATTGCTTTTATCACGGCATCCACAATCTCAGATTCTGGAACTCCTTTGCTCAGGCCATGTTCGATTTGTCGAGCTAAACTTGAAAAAGTGAGTCTCTCCTTCTGTCCAGGCTCACCAATTTAACCAGATATTTTAAAGTCTTTATGCCAAGGTGGATGACAGTGAGATGCGCTCTGTGTAGATGTTCTGCTAGAAGCCTTGTTGTTGATATCTATATTTTCTTGATCATCTGTTTTCCCGTGCCCCTGTGTTGTCGTCAACTGAAGCTGCAGAGCCTCAATTTCTTTCACTAGCCTTTCCTCTTCTTGATTTCGTTCTCTTTGTTGCTCTGTTAATTGTGTTCCTTGGGCATTTATCTGTCCTGATTTATCTTTCTTTTCAGCTACCTGGAGCTCAGAAATTGTGTCTTGTAGATGGAGTAAGTCAGACATACCTTTGTCCTCCAGTTTCTCTAACTCCACTCTCTGGATGTGGTTTGAAATGAGTGTGATGAGTGCTGCACGACCCTTGCCAGTGACATGCTCAAATTCTGGGCCTGCGATGAAGAGATTGTCACGTAATTCCACCAAAATGGCTCTGGACAGCGCACACAATCCTCCTATTATTTCAAGCTGTAACTTCTCTAACTCTGATGAATCCATCTTTCAACAGAAGAGCTTAGGTGTCTGGGTTAAGTAGTGCCTTTGACCTTTGAGGAGTGGTAGTTGCCCTCCTAGTATGTCGTGATACCTCAGATTGCATGCACACTTTTCTCAGGTGTCGGGATACCACTGCAGCCGGTTCACCTCCTGCTCTCGATGTCTGGTAGATGTAAAAGGGCTGTACGATGCTCTGGGACATCAATCTCGAGTAGACACTGGCCCAGGCAACACACAATCCCAGCGGTGCCTCCAAATGTTACACCCCTGTACAGCGTACTGTAAGGGGAGAAATAAAGAAGAAACAAACAAACACGTTGTTGCTGGCTTTCATTCAATGGTGTAATGAATAATATGCAATAACACATCATATTATCATTGTACAATATTATACACTTAGATGAACATACATGCACTGTTTAATACCTTTACATCTGTCATATAACAGGCTAGTATTTCTCAATATTGTATAATCTACTGCTTGTTTGATGTAAACACATTTAACTCTTTCTTAGTTGCTTTAGTAGTTATACACATACACACTTGCAGAGTGATATTTCTTTAAACTGTACCATGTAACTGTAATTGTTCAACTGACCGATACAACTTAAATAACACACTCTCAGTAGACGCACTACACGTGTCTCTATTGCTCTCTGTCTGTGTGATTCAAGCTAGCATGCACGCATCACGGCAAACACATTCATGCTTAAACTGCTTCATAAACATACTGAAATTACTTTGTATACAGAAAACATATCACTAACCTGTTCCCGGAAACTTACAACACATTTATACTTGGTTTTATTCACTTTTAACCAGTATTCTTACCTGTAAGGGGAGAAATAAAGAAGAAAGAAACAAACACCTTGTTGCTGGCTTTCATTCAATGGTGTAATGAATGACGCTCAGACAACACGCTCCCCCTGCTGGCGTAAAACCGGAAGTGTAAAACAATAACAAAAGCTTAAGACCAAACCAATCAATTACCGATATGCTTTTAAACTTAACCTTAGCAGCATGAATTAACATTAAATTATAACTAGCTTTTTAGCATTTTTAAAGGATATACAACATTTTAGAAAGACACTAGTTTTAACATGTATTATTAATTTAACTTAGTGCACAATCTTATATCCATTACATAGACAGGCTGTATAAACGTCACTGAAAGGTTCAAATAGCCTAGCCTATATTTTGCGGCTCCAGACAGATTTTTTTGGGTGGAGCTACTGGCAAAAATGTCTCTTTTGCAGACCCCTGCAATTACCCAAATAAAGAGTAAATTATCTTATTCCAGACATACTTCTTTTGTAGATGCATGTCCTGCGATGTGACTATTGCGCATGCGCACATCATGATGACGATGAAACAATATATCGTGTCGTGTGGACATTTTGGATGTGGTTGGCTACGGAACTCCACCTGGCCACAACCTCCTCCCCTAATGCTAAAGTTGATTCCGACCAGTAAAGGCGCTTTATCACGCTCTTCCTTCACAAACCAACATCCTGTGTTTTGGTTATTTTTGCAAGCGCATCCATTTTTTTCCCAATCCTTGGTCACAAGACAAAAGATTTTCAAACACAAATTAATTTTTTATCATTGTTTAATTCAAATACATACCGTTTGCCCCCATACTTGGCAGATTGTCCTGCAATTATAAGATAAACGCAGAAAAATATTTTATTTTATTTTTATGCATTAATGGACAATAATTACCACAGAACCACGGAAAGCTTTTCTTTGACTGTCAGCATTTTTAAGACGGTGTTTTTGGGTTCGCCATATCTGTACATTGCATTCTGCGTCACCATATTTCTTCGCTGCTTGGCAGTTGATTGTCGACTCTGCTAGTTTTATCACCAGCATCTTAAAGTTAGCATCAAAACTTCTTCTCATTTGTTTGTTAACTTGCACCACTTTTGAGCAGCCTTATTCGGGCCGTCACTGTGCGTCTGCATCATTCAGGCGAACTGTCACTGTTGTGAGTTTTGATTGACCGCTTTACATGTGGGGGTGTCCCAACAACTGCTGTAGTAATGCTGCAGCTCCCAGTGCAAATGGGACATCTTTTGAATTGTCTTCATGGACAATGTACTTGGTCTCTCAAAGTAGCAACACATAGCCTACAGTTTTAATCATTGACTAATTAATTATTAAAGGTTAAGATTAATAAAAAGTTATTATAAGTAAAGTGACATGGTTGTCACGTCGGGGAATATTGCTCTGCTCACCCTCCTCTCGTATTTATCCACATCAATCATGAGTGTGATTTAATAAAAAAATATTGTTTGAAGTAGTGTAGATGGCATTCAAATCTACTACGATCACGCTGATGGATCGTTTTCATTAAAAAGTGAGCGTTTGAGCTTTGATTATGCTTGATGAACTCTTTGGAACTCTTCAATATTGTTTTTTTTTTTTTCACGTTTTCAAGCTGGTCAACATCTGCTCAAGGATTTTTCATGTGTTTAGGAAAATGCTGTACCATTGATTTGCTGTGAAACAGACACAGAAAATATGAATCTACAATCAGTTATCTTAACGCACAGACTTGCGTGTGGGTGTGTGTGAAAACATAGTGTGGTGGAAGGTATTGAAGAGTGCACTTACACAAAGTGCTTCATGAAACGAAAGGTGCAGGCACTGGTCTGGCAGGGCAAAAAAAGAGCAAGATTGCAGAAAGCTGCGGCTGGGCAACAGACCCAGGTGCTCCAACTGAAGTGGATGCAGACCATCTCCTTTGGCATCTCGAGGAAAACACAGGCACATTAGTACATAGACACCAGCTTATAAAAATACAAGCAGGGGCCGTCACAATGTACACAAAAACATATGTTGACATTATTAAAACTTTGGTAAGGCCTATGTGACTTTAACCTCTGAATTCTGATGGCTGATGGGAGCTGATGGGAGCATGACCCAGAAATTACAAAAAGACATAATAATACATACTTGCTCAATCAATGTAGGTGTTCTAATGTTTTGAATGGGTCTTGAAATTCACCTGCTCTCAGCCAAATGTTGGCTGTGGTTAAGAAGTGTGTAAGTTTCACCTGACATGTAGGCAGCTCAACCAGGTTTAGACTGCAAATAAAATAATATCAACTGCTGAAACTCTGAACCCAGCTTCCTGACAAAAGTTAGTTTCAAGCTCTGGTTATGACAAAGTAACAGTGGCAAAATAATTCGGACTTAATATGGAGAGACAAGTAATAAGTGAAAGCAGCAAGCGGAATAATAACTCATGCTCATATAACTACAAATCAAGCAAATAACTGCCAGCTAGTGTAATGGATATAAGATTGTGCACTAAGTTAAATTAATAATACATGTTAAAACTAGTGTCTTTCTAAAATGTTGTATATCCTTTAAAAATGCTAAAAAAAATAGTTATAATTTAATGTTAATTCATGCTGCTAAGGTTAAGTTTAAAAGCATATTGGTAATTGATTGGTTTGGTCTTAAGCTTTTGTTATTGTTTTACACTTCCGGTTTTGCGCCAGCAGGGGGAGCGTGTTGTCTGAGCGTCATTCATTACACCATTGAATGAAAGCCAGCAACAAGGTGTTTCTTTCTTTCTTCTTTATTTCTCCCCTTACAGTACGCTGTACAGGGGTGTAACATCTAAGCCCACTCACATTTCTAATATAACTAAATGAGCATTTATTTATATACTTTACCACATTAAGTGACAACTCTCCAGCTGGGATCTCATCAATCACCCCGTCTTTCTGCCTGCCTGCCTGCCTGCCTGCCTGCCTGCCTGCCTGCCTGCCTGCCTGCCTGCCTGCCTGCCAACACTCAACAAGAAACCACTGAGCTGATGTACCGGCTCATTGTGAGCTGAGAGAAGACCTGCAGACACGTGCAACATGGGTATGTCTGCAGGCCTTATTTCATGTTTGATGGAGGTTAAAAGCCACGACCATCAGGGCAGAAAAGGTAGACAGTTTCTGTTCAGTAACAATAAGTTTAACATAAAGTAACACACCCACTTATGGAAAAAAAGTAGACAGAAATAGTAAATCAAATAATGCAAGATACAGTGAAAAAATGGATTCAATGAATTAGAAATCAATATTAATCCCAGCTGATGAATGAATAAACAAATATATAAATAATACAAAAACAAACAAATAACTTGCTATGTAGATTTGTCTTTTACCTACAAGTCTCTGAGTTTGAACTATTATACTACTTTTACATATTTTGGGATTTATTTGAAATACAGAAGCTTTTTACCACTTTGGATTTCACTCTGCATCTCCAAATAAATGTATCACCATGCAAGGTATCATGAAGAAGACATGTCTGTAAGAGCCACTTCATGATTATTAAACATGGAAAATAACTTCCAACTACATTCGGACATTAAAAGACTACAAATGGTAAAGTAAACGGAGTTAACCACAAAGTTAGTTATATAAAGAAAAGGGTTTGGAGGTATAAAGACGGTCATGTGTTTGGACTCAGTCCAACACTAAACTCTACTGGATGACTACAGAACTACAATCTATTAACACAGTTCAGGACGGTTAAAAGATCTTGCATTTTATTAAAAAACATCTAGGCCTACTGAATTACATTTATTTGAATACTTATGAAGCTGTAAACAGATCCTGCTGCACTATGAAAGTGTAATCTATGGATTTCTCTTCATATAATGATGTTTATTCTTCTTTTTTGTAATTGAAATATTTGTCAAATATTTCACCTCGAGATATCACTCATGCAATTTGAGCAGACTTTACCTTTAATTATGTCAGAAACTATACAGTAAGATCTGCTGAAAATTCTCAGGACTACAGCCAGGGACACGAGGAATAAGAATCCAGTGAAAGTTTCTTGTCTTAACATAGTGTTTTTTTTTTCTGTCAGCCGTTATTATTGACGGTATCTTTTGCACGGCCGCATTCCTTCTTTTACCGTGGTCAAGTGAGCCGTCTTTTGCAAAACCCGGTCAAGCCAGCCGGTGCTTAAAAAGTGTCTAAACAAGGAATTACAGTACGGGTGCTCGTAGCACCCAAAAATGAGAAATGCGGCCGCGTATTTTGAGAAATTGTTATTAAATAAGACGTGTAAAATAATATAAAAATGTATTTAAAAATTGTATGAGTTCTCTACATTTTAAGATGCTTTAACTGAAAAGTTTTTGAGAAAGATTAAGTTTAATTCTGCTCAAATTGCATTGAGACGCTTTGATATTTTAGTCATATTGATTATTTTATTTTGAAAAATCTATGACAGGTGACAAAGCTCTTTCAATGGGTTCTTGTTCGTCATGTCCCTGGCTGTTTCCTGAGAATTAGCAGCAGATTTGACTGTATAGTTTTTGAGAAAAATGAAGGGAAATTCTGCTCAAATTGCATTGAGATGCTTTGATATTTTACTCATTTAGATTATTTCATTTTGAAAAAGAGGTGACAAAGATCTTTCAATGGATTCTTTCTCTTCATGTCCCTGGATGTTATCCTGAGAATTATCAGCATATGAGTAAAATCTGCTGAAAATTCTCAGGATGACAGCCAGGGACATGAGGCACAAGAATCCATTGAAATATCTGTCAGAGATTTCTTCAAAATAAAATAATCAATATGACTAAAATATCAAAGCATCTCAATGCAATTTGAGCAGAATTTACATTTATTTTTCTCAAAAACTACTACGGTTACTCATGATCTGTGAGTGCAGTCAAGAATACAGGGGTGTACATTCTGCCAGGAAGACTTTTTTTTTAAACTAATATGCTACAGATTGCTACAGGCTTGGGTGGCTCAGGCTTTCTCACCTAGCTGTGGGAGTGTCACCCACCTGGGGGAGGGGTTACTGCCCTTTGTGATTTCATGAAGGGAAAGTCTCCAAATGGTCTGTTTGAGCACACTTTTTTTTTTACTCACCAGAAAACACGATCTTGAAGAGTTACATTTGTTTTCTCCAGATCTTACCTTAACAGATTTACTATGTAGGCAACAAAAATGTCAAAATGTTTTGTTTTAAAGATTTATTTTTGGGCTTTTTGTGCCTTTAATGGATAGATAGGACAGTGGATAGAGTCGGAAATCAGGGAGAGAGAGTGGGGAACGACATGCGGGAAAGAAGCCACAGGCGGGAAGCGGCCCGCCTGCTTGAGACGACAGCCTCCATACATGGGGCGTGCGCACTAACCACTGCCCCACCAGTGCCCCAAAAATGTCAAAATGTTTTGATTTCTTTTGACAGAAACAGAAGACATTGTGTAGTAGCCTACATCAGAATGGTGGGTGGCATAGATCAACTCTGAAAAAACAGTCAACCTAAGATAACTTGCAAATAATCACTTTTTCCATGTCATTTTCTGGTTCAAGTCAATTACTTTATTTATTCTTTTTCAAATTGGATTTTTTTTTATAGTCGAATTAAGAATTCGTGTTAGGGGAACCGGAGCACCCGGAGTAAACCTAAATAAGAGAGACAAGGATTAAAAGGTAGAAAAGGGAAAGCTAGGGTCTAATATTAATTACTTTTCAATAAGTTGTGCAGTTGTTGTGCACTATTTATAATTTCAACAATCAACTTTATCAGCTTCAGTTTTTATAGAACTGAGGGAATAAGGTGATAAAGTGAAAGGTTTGGGGAGGGGGTGGAGCTAAAGGGGGAGATAAAAGGGGAGAAAATGAACGGTTGGTGAGGTATAGAGGGGGGGCTATTCCAAGACTTCGCAGTCACAGCAACAGAGGAATCGCCATGGAGTATTTTTCTCCTCCTTCTTCTTGCCCTTATTTGACTTGACTCCAACTTGCTGCACTTTATTCATCCTCAGTTTCTTAAACCAGCTCCACCTATTTGACTTGACTCTGACTTGTTCGTCAGAAGTTGGCTGCACATTATTCTTTTTCTGTTTGAAGAAAATGCTCCACCACTTTGACTTCTTCTCTGCTTCTTGCTCAACAAAGTTTTCCTCTGTATTAGCAAACTCATAAAGTTCATCCATTTCCAAATGATTGCAAAGGGACGGAGTTGTGTCCATATTAATTATCCCCTGCTCTGTGTCGATCTTTTCATTGCTCCGCCACTTGACTGACTTCTTCTCTGGGACTTCACTTTTGATATCTGCATTTCTGTGGCTCCTTGAAGTGTCAATTTGTTTGCAAAGGCTTTTGAGAACATCTTTCAATGTCCTTATGACACCTTTGAACACCCCTCTGCATGCTCTGCAGTTTGGGCACTTGGCACAGGTACCAGAATGGACAACAAAGGGTTGTTTTAAATCGTTCATAGCCTTTAAGATAATGGAGTCATCGCCATTGGTGAACATATTGAGGAAAGCCTCTGCAAATGTGGGAGTAACTCTGATCGATGCGTCAGCACCAACCACTTCCCAGAAAGCCTCGCTGAAGGAGCCTTTTAAATTCTGTTCCATTTTTTCATTGTAGATTTTACTGGCCCTTCTATGACCTAAACCTAAGTTCAACTTGTTGCAAACGATATCATGAAAATACAGTGGAGCGACTGTCTCTACGGAAAATCTCAGCACATCTGCATACATGCTGGTCAGCTTCTTCTTCCCCTCCATGTCCAATATGCCTCTGCTTAAATCATTTTTTTGCCTCTTAGTAAGGCTGTCAAAGAATGACTTGAATATAATACAAAAGCTATTTTTCAGTAGCATTACTTTCTCAGCAAAGTGTTCCTCTTCATCATCCATTTCCAAATGATTGCAAAGGGACGGAATTGTGTCCATATTAATTATCCCCTGCTCTGTGTCGATCTTTTCATTGCTCCGCCACTTGACTGACTTCTTCTCTGGGACTTCACTTTTGATATCTGCATTTCTGTGGCTCCTTGAAGTGTCAATTTGTTTGCAAAGGCTTTTGAGAACATCTTTCAATGTCCTTATGACACCTTTGAACACCCCTCTGCATGCTCTGCAGTTTGGGCACTTGGCACAGGTACCAGAATGGACAACAAAGGGTTGTTTTAAATCTTTCATAGCCTTTAAGATAATGGAGTCATCGTCATTGGTGAACATATTGAGGAAAGCCTCTGCAAATGTGGGAGTAACTCTGATCGATGCGTCAGCACCAACCACTTCCCAGAAAGCCTCGCTGAAGGAGCCTTTTAAATTCTGTTCCATTTTTTCATTGTAGATTTTACTGGCCCTTCTATGACCTAAACCTAAGTTCAACTCGTTGCAAACGATATCATGAAAATACAGTGGAGCGACTGTCTCTACGGAAAATCTCAGCACATCTGCATACATGCTGGTCAGCTTCTTCTTCCCCTCCATGTCCAATATGCCTCTGCTTAAATCATTTTTTTGCCTCTTAGTAAGGCTGTCAAAGAATGACTTGAATATAATACAAAAGCTATTTTTCAGTAGCATTACTTTCTCAGCAAAGTGTTCCTCTTCATCATCCATTTCCAAATGATTGCAAAGGGACGGAATTGTGTCCATATTAATTATCCCCTGCTTTGTGTCGATCGTTACAACCTCACTGGAGCACATTGAGGTGGATGGAGATGAATCTTTAGGAAGGGGAGAGCTAAATCTCATCTCTCTAACCTCTGCAGAAGGTGGTGTGTTATTTCTAACATGTTCTTCCACCATGACCTCAGGCTTCACAAATGAATCGGTGGAGGACGAAGTTGAAGGAACTTTCTCTTTCTCTGATTCATTTTGCTTCCAAATAAGAAACCTAGCCTTACACTCTGTTTGATTTTCAGCTTCCATGTCGCGGGCTGAAAAATACTCATCAGAATACTCATCCAACCTCCGGCAGTATTCTTCATAGTCTATGCCTTTGGCTTCCCACATGGCTTCTTTCTCATCTATCTCTTGGAGGCCTTCTAAGGCCGTCTTCATTGCGTCCTGGAGGAGCCATACGGCATATTCATCTGCGTCAATTTCTGCTTCCTCTTCTTCTTCCACCATATAATTTTTGTCATTCTTCTCTTCAGATTCTCTACACATATCCTTGGTCTTGTCTTGGACAGGAGCATCAGTCTGGGTAGAGGAATTGTCTCTAGGTGCTAAAGATGCTGCTTCCACAAGGACAGAGCTCGGGTCTTCTTGCTCAGCAAAGTTTTCCTCTGTATTAGCAAACTCAAAAAGTTCATCCATTTCCAAATGATTGCAAAGGGACGGAGTTGTGTCCATATTAATTATCCCCTGCTTTGTGTCGATCGTTACAACCTCACTGGAGCACATTGAGGTGGATGGAGATGAATCTTTAGGAAGGGGAGAGCTAAATCTCATCTCTCTAACCTCTGCAGAAGGTGGTGTGTTATTTCTAACATGTTCTTCCACCATGACCTCAGGCTTCACAAATGAATCGGTGGAGGACGAAGTTGAAGGAACTTTCTCTTTCTCTGATTCATTTTGCTTCCAAATAAGAAACCTAGCCTTACACTCTGTTTGATTTTCAGCTTCCATGTCGCGGGCTGAAAAATACTCATCAGAATACTCATCCAACCTCCGGCAGTATTCTTCATAGTCTATGCCTTTGGCTTCCCACATGGCTTCTTTCTCGTCTATCTCTTGGAGGCCTTCTAAGGCCGTCTTCATTGCGTCCTGGAGGAGCCATACGGCATATTCATCTGCGTCAATTTCTGCTTCCTCTTCTTCTTCCACCATATAATTTTTGTCATTCTTCTCTTCACATTCTCTACACATATCCTTGGTCTTGTCTTGGACAGGAGCATCAGTCTGGGTAGAGGAATTGTCTCTAGGTGCTAAAGATGCTGCTTCCACAAGGACAGAGCTCGGGTCTTCTTGCTCAGCAAAGTTTTCCTCTGTATTAGCAAACTCAAAAAGTTCATCCATTTCCAAATGATTGCAAAGGGACGGAGTTGTGTCCATATTAATTATCCCCTGCTTTGTGTCGATCGTTACAACCTCACTGGAGCACATTGAGGTGGATGGAGATGAATCTTTAGGAAGGGGAGAGCTAGATCTCATCTCTCTAACCTCTGCAGAAGGTGGTGTGTTATTTCTAACATGTTCTTCCACCATGACCTCAGGCTTCACAATTGAATCGGTGGAGGACGAAGTTGCAGGAACTTTCTCTTTCTCTGATTTATTTTTCCTCCAAATAAGAAACCTAGCCTTACACTTTGTTAGATTTTCAGCTTCCATCTCACGGGCTGAATAATACTCATCATAATACTCATCCAACCTCCGGCAGTATTCTTCATAGTCTATGCCTTCGGCTTCCCACATGGCTTCTTTCTCTTTTATCTCTTGGAGGCCTTCGAAGGCCGTCTTCATTGCATCCTGGATTAGCCATTCGGTATATTCTTCTGGGGTAATTAATGCTTCCTCGTCTTCTTTCACCATATCATTTTTGTCATTCTTCTCTTCAGATTCTCTACACATGTCCTTGGTCTTGTCTTGGACAGGAGCATCAGTCTGGGTAGAGGAATTGTCTCTAGGAGCTAAAGATGCTGCTTCCTTTTCCATGTTAGATGGATCCATTGTGCTTTGTTTGAGATTAGACTTTTTCTGTTGAGAGCTTTTTGAAGTTTTCCCCTTCCTTCCTTTCTTTTTGTTTGATTTCATGACTGTTCGCTTTGATGGACTTCTCTGGGTTCAGTTAAAGGGATATAATTATTCTGATAAATTTGACTGTCTGTTCACAATCTTGATCTGAAAATCCTAAATCTAATTATAAGCGAGTTATGGATTGTTACGTCACACATCAAAGCGTCTACTCAACCCTGTTGACACAATGATGACGTATGTTAGCGATCGTACGCGCCTGCGCAGTTTGGCACCGGAAGTACGGCGAGGTGCGCGAAACTATGCGAGGGGATTTACAACAAAATATTATGATACCTAAACCAGCTGACTTTGTCAAGTTGTAAAACACTTCCAGGTTCGTATGGTATTAGAAACTAGAGAAGTTAAGAGCACAAGTCAGTCATCAGTGGTCATATTTATAAAATGTCAAACAAGAAGTCAGCCGCTCCTTGAGTTTACATGGTGAAGTGAGCCGCCCCTAAATTTCAAGTGCCCACGTATTCTGATCTTTATGGTAAATGCTCCGGACTCCAGAGCGAGCAGGAGGAACAGACAGAGAGAGCGATGAAGTCAAGTGCTAAATGTCTAGGTCTTACCATAAAACTGACTATGAGATACACGTGTATGAAACGGGAGTAAACACAATACTGTTCAGGGAATAGCTTCGGAGGTCGGGGAAGTTAGTGTGAGAATAATACTGCGAGTCTGCGGTAACTTCCGTTTTTCAAAATAAGGTGTTCACAATTAAAAAACAAAACAAAACAGTTTTTTTGGAGAAAACAATAATTATATATATTTTCTTACCTAAGTAAACAGTGATTCTGATATTGCACAGGTACTATGAAGTACTTTTACTGTGTGCTTTCTGAGAAATCCACTGTCAAAGTCCCTTATAAATCACTATAATGAGCCTTTTTTTCTGACTTTGATGTCTTGTAAAAACATTTTCCTCCATAAGTACACAATGATTCTGATATGGTTGGACTTAGTACTTCTTAGACTACATGCACAGGTACTATGAAGTACTTTTACTTACCATGAAACTTAGAATAGCCTTAACAACAACAACAACAACACAAAGCACTGTCAGTAAAATAGTGGTGGTATGAATTTCTATCACGCAAACTACTGGTGTGTATAAGGAATTATACAAACACAAGATTAATAACATACATAATCTTGAGAGTCACGTCTGTTGTATTCATTGTTGTTGTTGATGCTCTGTTTGTTTCTATCCATCTCTTTCTTTCTACATCTCCCTCTATCCCAGTTTACGAGCCCAGCCTAAATATTTAAAGCCTTTGAGCCCAGCGTAGTTTCAGCAGACGTCCGTTCAACATGAGTCCGGTTCTGCTTGTGGTTTCTGACTCCTAAACGCAGTTTTTTTCTTGCCACTGTAACTTTGCTAAATGTTGCTTAGTGCTCACATTTCAGACAGTCGAGCAAAATATAAGAAGGTAAAAACAACTGAATGATATGTAAAAAGCCAAAAATGAGTTTTATTTCACAGAAATAATAATAAGAAATAAATATAAATAATAAATCCAAATAATAGCATAACATGTTTCCCCTTTGGCATCTTACTACAGACTGACAGCCTGACAGAAAGCCAGTTGTGCCTTACTTTCAAATTATATACAGAGCGCTCATTTGACTGCTCCACAGCCTACTTGTTGCAAAGTTTGCAAGATGTGTTTGAACATTTTATTTTATGGGGCTTTCTGAAAAAATATTCCAATGCCCTATTACATGAGAAGGCCTCAGGATGGGGTCCGTTTATGGAGATCCTCAGGCAGGCAGCCAGGTGTTCACCTTGAAGCTGGTTTCAGGTCTGTTTTCACCTGAGGATAAAGCAAAGAAAATACCACAAACTGCACTAATATGAAGAAAATGCATGATTATTTGTTGTCCTGTTCAAGGTCATGCTCTTACCCTGTTCACCGTTGAGAATCACGTTGTAATTGACACAGGAAACGGGTAAAACAAGTGCAATGCCTGCAAGGAGGCTCAGACAGGGGTAGAGGTTGGTCCACTCATCAAACTCGCTTGCCAGCAGACTCATGATCTCCTGGTTATTGTTCTTGAAACAACATTTGGTTTACCAAGGCATTAGTCTATGTGTGTGTATTGTGAACTGTAGTTGATTGTAGTCAGAATCAGCTTAATTGACCCACCGTGAATGCCCCAGGAAGGACATGATTTTTGAACGAGGACCACTCCTGCAGGACCTCATTCTCATGTTCAGGGCAACATTTCCTGGCAAGAGTCCGCAGATGAGAGATGTTGATTGTATCATCTTGTAGAGTGGTTGATTGCGGTGCGGGTCCCAAGATACTGAAGGCCCCAAGAATGTCCAGATCATGAAACCTCCTCTCCAGGTGTGTTTCCAGGCCAGTTATGTAAGGGTGGATGACCTACAATGAATAAATCAACATATTTTAAGAAAGAGCCTACACCCACTGTTACCTCCGTCATTAAGGGCCAGGCCATAGTCTATTCAGGAGTATAAATTCCATTTTCTCTCATTCATAGTTTCAAAATTGGACATTTACCTCTCGCTGGGTTCTGGCTCACTGCTCCTCCCTCAGCGCTTCATGACATCTCGCCCTCTCCTATTCCTCTCCTCCTCGTGCTGGCTCCGAGTCCTTGGGGATCATCGAGGTCCTGATGGAGGCGAGGCAGGCATGATCCAGGGAGTGGAGTCTGTCCAGCCAGAGACTGAATTGTGACAGGAACCTATATATAAAAAAGAAAAGATGCTGTTAAGTATTGGTCAGACCTGCAAACAACCCTCATTTCAATGTGTGAAATCAAACAGATTTGAATAAATAGATGATAATATAGATAATAAACACATTAAGCTTACCTGCTCCTTGATTTGTAAAAAGTTGACATTTGCTTTTTGAAAGATTTTGGACAGACATGCGAGGTGGGGCAAAACATCAGCCTGGAGGTAAACTGCTGCCGCTTTATCTGTATGTAGCACAGAATGTGTAGGGTCCCTTTGCCACTGGACATCTTCTCATCTCTGCCTCCTCTGCCAAGGCTCCAAGGAATGCACTCAAGTTCCTCAGTAGGGTCTCGATGACCCTGTGCTGAAAGAGCCAGCTTGTATCCTTCACTTCCTGAAAATGTTGCAATAAAGGACAGAATGATTAGTTATGAATAGACAGAAGATAACTACAATGGTATCAAATAACTATTACCTTTATTTTCAGATCACTGACACCCAGGGTAGCCGATGCTGCCCCGAGTGTTGCAGTACGATTTGCACTGTTTCTGAAAAATAAATGAAGTTCTTAAAGGTGGTCCCTATTCACCCCCATTGAATAGGGACCCCATTCACACGCCGCCAAAATGTATATAAAATCAATGAGTGACAAGCATGGGATACAACAGACAAAACAAGCTCACATAGGCATTAAATATTTACCTGTCATCACGGCTGCCCCCTCAGTCCCAAGTCCATAGAGTTTCTCTGTTGGGAGGCCCTTCCTCAAGATTACATCCTTGATGGCTGTCACAACACAGAGTCTGCTTTGCCATCGTCAATAGAGACCAAGTCCAGGAATTGACTCAACACATGTCCCTCTTTATCCAGGTATCTGAGAGAAAGCAAAGGCAAGTATTTAGTATTAAAAGTTCATTCGGACCAAGGATGTATGCAATTCTAAAATCAGACAAAATAAATGGTCCTATAGCAGACATGCAAATGAAGCAGTCTGGACATAGAGACATCAGTGCTAGCCTGGAAGTCGGCTCCTCGATGACTCCTGCTAAGATCTCAAGCATTCCGTCAATGATACGATGAGATCTATAATTATTCCTCTGGTCAATCTGACGTTGGGAAAAGTAAAATATAAAATATTTAAAAAATGTATTCATTAATGTTAAGATTGAATTAAATTTGAAATTATGGCTAGGGGACCTTTACCTTTAATCTCTTGAAATAGTTACATCCTAGAAGCTCAGCCAGGCTCAACAGCTTTGGGTAGTTTGTGTGGGGGGCCAGTTACTTTTTTATGAGCCAGTAAAGGCCCTTGAACCCACCAATGATTGCCTCGTGCTCTAAAACAACAGTTGGCTCAGAGGAATCCATCATTGAGATGCCTGTAAATGACAAAGTTATTAAAAATGGATTTGAATATACTGAAGTTATTACAAAACGGCTGTTGAAATCAGAACCCACCAGATGAAACAAGAGGCCTGACATCTGATGCTCTCCTGGTGGTGCTTCAGTGACGTGCCGTTCCAAGTAATCTTTTCTGTATACAGTCACTCCGACCTCAAGAAAAGCTCTCTTTGCCCTGCCTTTCTTATTTGCAGCACAGTCAACAAAACATCCCTAAAAAGTAAAGCAATCATTGATCAAATTAGCTAAATATCCACAGATATACCTGTTAATTTATTCTTTTTTTGTGATTGAATTATGCACAACACAATAAGATCACATATAATAACAAGTAGCTAAGGAAATAAGAAAGAAAATGGGGGGAAAAAAAGATTATTCATGATAGAACAAATTATGCAGGTAAAAATGTAACTTACCATGCTGTGTGTGGTACAGCCAAGTCTTTGAGGCATTCTCAGCCACTCTGGATCAGTGCCTCTGTGCTTGATGTCCTGTCTACAAAGCACAGAAGAATAGAAATGAGGCCTATTTCTAAGGAAATGTGCTTTTCTGACCTGACCTGCTTCTGCATCTGTGTTTGCTGTTGTCCTCCTCTCCTATTTCTCTCTCTCCATTACCCACATCCTATCCCATCCTGACTCTCCCTAGCAGTGCTTTTAGCTCTCGCAGCAATGTGTACTGTGTAACTATATTAATAACCATATTAATTTTCACTGAACTCATTTACAGAATATAGCAGTAGAAATATAAAATATAAATAACATATGGAATGAAAATAAGATATAAAACACATAGATATAAAGTATAAGAAATAGTTTGAAGAATACAGCCATGTACTGAGCTCATGTTAATAATAAATGAGTTACTGTATGTTCTGTACTAAAGCACAGAGAGTTGGGACCTGTTAATGATTTAAATAATTCAGGTTATATTTGTTTCATGTTAAGATGAAGTACTATCCACAATAAGCTGCTTAATTTTTCCTCACCCAAAATCTGAGATCATTTGATGTGGAATATCATTGTGTGAGTGAGAGAGCTGAAAATAGAATGATTACAATAAGGTTTATCTTCTTAACTTTGAATAGATGTTGATTACCTGAATACTGGACCTTTGTTGTCTGGGTAGTACACTGTTGAATTTATAAATGTGCTCTTACACACAGATGAATACAGAAAAATAGATGAGAACAAAAAAAATGATTTAATGAATAACTGATATTTTCTCTCTTTCTTTGCCATCCTGAAGACCCCTCACTAAAAGTCCATGTTCTCCTGGATCCATGTCACATGTTCGAGCTTCTTCAGAATGACATTTCAACAGTCAAAGTTCTGGTGAGAGAAGATCGCCAGCAGATGAGACAGCAGTACATCAAGGAGCTCCACAAGCTTCAGGAGGAGGAGGAGGGTTTGCACCTTGGAAGACTGTATTCATGCTTCAGCTGTTCAAATAAAAATAGATCTCCTCCAAACAACTTGCAATCAAACCATTTTCTTCCCATTTTAAAACCCTTTGTCCAGTTTAGATGGGAGAAGTTGATATTATGTGATATTGATCTGGGAAGACTACATTTCTAAATCATTTTTAACTGTGCTTTTATTCACAAGTTATTGATCTTATTTACTCTCCATGTATATTGATTTAAGAATGGGGCTGTGTTTAAGGTCATCATTTTGCAATGACTCTGTTCCATCCCATTTTAAGAAATGAACTGCATTAGTATTTATCAAAAGAATAAAAAGTTGTGTAAAAGTAGACTTCCTTCCCTAAGCTATTGAGTTGAGCATTAATGCACATTTTAGTCTTGTCATTTCAAATCTGAAATGTATACTCATAAGTAGACATAAAGGAGTGCATTTATATAGAAATATTTATTTAATCTGAAAAACAACATTAAAAAAAGTCTGTTTTTATAGCAGAGATTAACATGTTTACAGCTTGGTACAAAACAAACAAATAGGTGTGATTAGCTCATGTCTCGATCGACACACACTGTACGGGGGGTGAATGTTTTGATGACTCATCAGTTTTGATTTGATGAAGGATAAGAGTTATTCACAATAAGGCGTGTAGCTGACCAGCTTGACAGGCGGGCGCGGTGTAACGGTTTGTCAAGAGGCTTAAAACACGTCTCAGCTCTCAGTCTGTGGGTGTCATCACTCAGGCCATCCGGGGGAGACCTCCCTCACAGCGAGCTGTTGAAGAGAAGCAACCGAAATCCACCCCAGAAGAACCAACAAATGCAGATGTTGTTGAAGCTCAGGTTTCTTCCTCTGTCTCTGCAGCTCTCTGGGCACCTCGACGGACCAGTCACCAATAATCCACACTGTGTCTATAGGAGAAATACAAAGGTGTTCAATTAATGCCTCAGACAAGACAAAATGTACAGTTAACTACATGTGACAGTTCAGGGTGTTTTTTTTTGTTATTAGCCACATCTGCAGGAATAATATTGAACAAGGTAGCTGCAGCTCATCATAATAGATGCCAGTCTTAGACACTATTTTTTCTAATACTTAAATTTTTTGGTGTGAAGCTGACACTGTCCACAGACTCCATGACTTCACGGGGTTCAATAGAAAACAAATGTCTTCTAATAAATGACAAAGGGTTTTTAATTGAGGATATGCTGGCAGAGGTAGGGGCATCACTGATCATCCCCCCACTAAAAACCGCCCCTCAGCTCAGCACATCAGACACTGGAAAAACTCAAGCTATTGCCTGCCTGAGAGTGTTGGTGGAGAGGATAATACGACGTGTCAAGGAATACCATATCTGGGATGGGGTTGTTCCTCTCTCCTTGGCCGGCTCCATCAACCAACTATGGGCAGTTTGCTGCCTGTTGACGAACTACCAAGGCCCCCTGGACATCAAAGGTGACAAGCCTGTCTAGCTGGTTGGATTTAGCACATTCCCCAGTTATTAATGACAATTAATCAAATGTAATGTATACATGAATTGTATATCTGTAATGTATATTATTTTGTTTATATGTTATTTACATTACAAATCAAGAGATTAACACATGAATTGTATATATGTGATGTTCATTATTTTGTGTATGATATGTTACTTATTTACATTACAAAGTCAAGAGATTAACATTTGAATAAAAAAGAAGTAAACACAGACCCTCACATCACATATTCCTCATTTTTATCTAAAATGGGATCACAGCATGTCAAGTAGAATAACTATTTAGTGCAGCATAAAAAACAGAACTGTAGTCAGTTACACAAATACATTTTAGTTTTAATTCATTAAAAGGCACATGTAAACATTTCATTTAACATTAATTAAACAGTCTTATTTACAAGGTTATGATTTTTCACTCAACAATTCATAAACTGCATTGATAGCACATACAGTACTCAATGTTTGGACTTGAGAAACACATCCATATAGATGTTGTAATAGAACATGTCAAGCTGCTGCCTCATTGAACGAATGGTGTCTTCATCCCTCCAGACCCTCTGAACTGTGAGATCTGTGTGTGTGCGTGTCAGTTACAAAGTCACACCACTCCAGTCCGCTGATGGCAAGTTGGCCCTGAACCTGCCAGTAATATTTATGACCCTTTTTAAGTGTGGCCTGACCTCTGACTGGTGTTAGGTGCTTAACCTCAGCAACAGAATCGGTACTGCAGCATTTCACTTCCACCAGTCCAAATGGTGGAGTTTCAGTCGGGTCAAAAACTTTGCCATCTGGGCTGACACCAAGGTGAGGTGCATCAGGGTGCACAATGAAGACAAATTAAACAAATCAGAAAACTGTTTTATTATGTCAGGCTCCTGCTTCAGACCCCTTTTCATTGCCAGGGTCTGTGGCGCTCCTTTAAGAATATGCGCTGCCAGGGCTTTTGCTGAGAACTCACCACGTACATGACATGCCTCCCTGAACCTGCTGGCAGTCACTCTTGGCTTTCGTACTGAGACCCACAGCGGGCTGACAGACTGTTGCCTGGTCTCAGCTTCTATGGCAGCAGAGAGTTCGTGAGACACCTTTAGGCTCTCAAGGTGGTAATGCTGCTCATAGTCAGCAGTAAACTCAAAGTCAGCTAGAAACCTGTAGCCTTCAACAGGCAGCAGAGGGAATTCTGGGGCATTTGGATGTTTCATTATTTCCCTAGTAGCCTCTAAGGGGCACTGGTATGATAGAACTGATCCGAAGGGCACAAGACCAAATTTGGACTCCACCATGGTGAGTTCCTCAAGTCCATGAAGAATCTTACAGATCCCCAGCTGTGGCTAAATGTCTTTCAATTTCTCTCCAACAGACATCACACCCGGGTCAGGAAGGGGCCCCACCACACAAGATTATATGAGGATTCATCAGTTATATTTTGTGTGTTTTTAATAGAACTGCCAACTGCAATTGTTTGCACACCTCTGCTGGAGACTCTGCTCTTCCTCTTCCTCCCATCAAGGTCCTGACCACCTCCCCCCCCTCTCTCAGCTCCTCATCAGCAGCTTCAAAGGACAGCCCACCCTCACCCTCACCCCGCTCACTGTCCCACTCTCACTCTTACTACCAGCCAGGTACAAAGAGAACTCTCCAGACTCCACATCAGAAAAGCCAGTGGACCAGACAACATCAGTCCCAGGATCCTCAAGGTGTGTGCGTATATACATAGATATATATACATATATACTGTACATTCTATATATTTATTATTATACTAGTCTATATTATATAACATTTCATTATATTACACTATATTGTTCATATTGCACTATATTATACCATTTATTTATCATACCAAGTCACTTTAATCATCACTTGTCACTTTATCTTGTCATTCTCTTCAAATACTGTTTCAATTCTCAATTCCCCCCAGTTAACTTCAACATTCATTTTTGTACTGTATATACCCCCTGTTTTTATTTTTTATTTTTATTTTTATTTATCTCATCTATTCTGTTTAATGTGTATTTGAGCTTTCTTGTCTGTGCTGCTGTAACGCCCGAATTTCCCCTCTGGGGATCAATAAAGTATTATCCTATCCTATCCTATCCTAGATGTTTAGAATAACATTCATATGGTTGACTCACCTGAATATGCTGCATACAAGGTGGATTTTACACCTGATTTGACACCAACTTCAATTTTGGTTTCCGAACCACCATCTCATCCACTGACTCTGGCTGGATCCCCTGTTAAATGGCAACAAAGACATTTCAATTAATATAATATACAGGAAAAGATTAAAAGTTCCATTACAAAAGTTAAATTGTAGTAAGACACCAAATTGGGAGACAGTATATTGTTAGGGTTAAAATGTTTTGATTTCTTTTGACAGAAACAGAAGACATTGTGTAGTAGCCTACATCAGAATGGTGGGTGGCATAGATCAACTCTGAAAAAAACAGTCAACCTAAGATAACTTGCAAATAATCACTTTTTCCATGTCATTTTCTGGTTCAAGTCAATTACTTTATTTATTCTTTTTCAAATTGGATTTTTTTTTATAGTCGAATTAAGAATTCGTGTTAGGGGAACCGGAGCACCCGGAGTAAACCTAAATAAGAGAGACAAGGACTAAAAGGTAGAAAAGGGAAAGCTAGGGTCTAATATTAATTACTTTTCAATAAGTTGTGCAGTTGTTGTGCACTATTTATAATTTCAACAATCAACTTTATCAGCTTCAGTTTTTATAGAACTGAGGGAATAAGGTGATAAAGTGAAAGGTTTGGGGAGGGGGTGGAGCTAAAGGGGGAGATAAAAGGGGAGAAAATGAACGGTTGGTGAGGTATAGAGGGGGGGCTATTCCAAGACTTCGCAGTCACAGCAATAGAGGAATCACTCTGGAGTATTTTTCTCCTCCTTCTTCTTGCCCTTATTTGACTTGACTCCAACTTGCTGCACTTTATTCATCCTCAGTTTCTTAAACCAGCTCCACCTATTTGACTTGACTCTGACTTGTTCTTCAGAAATAGTTGGCTGCACATTATTCTTTTTCTGTTTGATGAAGATGCTCCACCACTTTGACTTCTTCTCTGCTTCTTGCTCAACAAAGCTTTCCTCTGTATTAGCAAACTCATAAAGTTCATCCATTTCCAAATGATTGCGAAGGGACGGAGTTGTGTCCATATTAATTATCCCCTGCTCTGTGTCGATCTTTTCATTGCTCCGCCACTTGACTGACTTCTTCTCTGGGACTTCACTTTTGATATCTGCATTTCTGTGGCTCCTTGAAGTGTCAATTTGTTTGCAAAGGCTTTTGAGAACATCTTTCAATGTCCTTATGACACCTTTGAACACCCCTCTGCATGCTCTGCAGTTTGGGCACTTGGCACAGGTACCAGAATGGACAACAAAGGGTTGTTTTAAATCTTTCATAGCCTTTAAGATAATGGAGTCATCGCCATTGGTGAACATATTGAGGAAAGCCTCTGCAAATGTGGGAGTAACTCTGATCGATGCGTCAGCACCAACCACTTCCCAGAAAGCCTCGCTGAAGGAGCCTTTTAAATTCTGTTCCATTTTTTCATTGTAGATTTTACTGGCCCTTCTATGACCTAAACCTAAGTTCAACTCGTTGCAAACGATATCATGAAAATACAGTGGAGCGACTGTCTCTACGGAAAATCTCAGCACATCTGCATACATGCTGGTCAGCTTCTTCTTCCCCTCCATGTCCAATATGCCTCTGCTTAAATCATTTTTTTGCCTCTTAGTAAGGCTGTCAAAGAATGACTTGAATATAATACAAAAGCTATTTTTCAGTAGCATTACTTTCTCAGCAAAGTGTTCCTCTTCATCATCCATTTCCAAATGATTGCAAAGGGACGAAGTTGTGTCCATATTAATTATCCCCTGCTTTGTGTTGATCGTTATAAAGATGCTGCTTCCTTTTCCATGTTAGATGGATCCATTGTGCTTTGTTTGAGATTAGACTTTTTCTGTTGAGAGCTTTTTAAAGTTTTCTCCTTCCTTCCTTTCTTTTTGTTTGATTTCATGACTGTTCGCTATGATGGACTTCTCTGGGTTCAGTTAAAGGGATATAGTTATTCTGATAAATTTGACTGTCTGTTCACAATCTTGATCTGAAAATCCTAAATCTAATTATAAGCGAGTTATGGATTGTTACATCACACATCAAAGTGTCTACTCAACCCTGTTGACACAATGATGACGTATGTTAGCGATCGTACGCGCCTGCGCAGTTTGGCACCGGAAGTACGGCGAGGTGCGCGAAACTATGCGAGGGGATTTACAACAAAATATTATGATACCTAAACCAGCTGACTTTGTCAAGTTGTAAAACACTTCCAGGTTCGTATGGTATTAGAAACTACAGAAGTTAAGAGCACAAGTCAGTCATCAGTGGTCATATTTATAAAATGTCAAACAAGAAGACAGACTTTGAGTTAGCCTATGTGTCGTAAAATGACAAACTGGCAAGCTTAAAACAAGGATACAAGACCACTTTGTAAGAGGCCAGGGTCGTTATTAACAAGACAGAAAACTAGCAAAGTGAACCTATATGACAGGGCACATTTCATATTGTGTCTTTGGCTTGCTAGTGTTACACCCCTGTAGCTCAGTAGTCCCATGACAGCTCTCAGCTCTCCCACAGTCTTTGGTTTCTTCTCCTTTAAAGCTCTGACAGCAAGCGTATCAGCAGGGTCCATTTTGCTGCCCTCTGCAGATATACGTCCTAAATAACGAACCTCACGCTTGAAGACTTCACACTTACTTGGTTTCAACTTTATCCCATGCTGACGTAGTCGCTGTAACACTGTTCTCACATCCTCAACATGGTCCTCAAATGATTTGCTAAAGACAAGCGTGTCATCCAGGTATGGTATGAAGATCTCATCACGCAGCCCTTCCAAACATTCTTCCATACATCGCTGGAAGGCAGCTGGGGCATTCATCAAACCAAAGGGTATTCGAATCCATTCATAAAGACCCCAAGGTGTCACAAAAGCTGTCATAGGTCGTTTTTCTTTAGCCATGAAGCCCTGATGGTAAGCTTTACCTTGATCTAAGAGAGAGAACCAGGAATTTCCACCTAGGCCATCCATGATGTCTTGCACTCTGGGAATCGGTTGGCGATCAGGAAGGGTTTTCTTGTTCACTTCACGGAAGTCAATACACAGCCGCAGAGTTCCATCTTTTTTTCGTACACAAACCACTGGTGATGCATACGGTGAGTTTGACTTCTCCACCCAGCCTTGTGCGATGAGGTCATGCAAGTAATCTTTCATCTCTCTGTAAAGTGGCTTAGGTACAGAGAGGTATGTTTTTGCGACAGGTTCAGTGTCTTTCAGAGATATGCTGAGTTGCAGTTTCTCTATGCAGCCGATATCATCATCTGTTTTTGAGAATGAAGCCGACTCCTCTCTCAACATCTGGTGAGCTATCTCCTTCTCGGGTTCGCTGAGGTGGCTCAGATTCACAGGTGGGTCCCATAAATTGTCATTACTGTGTTTCTTTTCAACTCTGATGTGATTCATAGTTGCTGGAGGTGGAGGGCGGCAACCCTCTAGCATGGAAGCTGGATAAACTGCCTGAATCTGCTGCACAGTCCCAATCACAGTCCTTCCTGCCAGCACTATGTCATGGTCTGTAGGATTCTGTACACTAACAGTAATAGATGGTTTATTACCTTTTCCCACTTTTACAAGCGTGTCACAGAATTGAAGTCCCTCAGCCCAGCGTGGGTTCACATCTGGCTCAAAGATAAGTGTTGTATCTTCATCTGGTGCAGACACATTTACATGGCACTCAACTTTGACAGACATGTGTTTTGGTATGTTGATCCTGTCTTTTTTTGTCTTCACAACATATTCATGATTTTGCTCAACACTTACTTGCTGTACAAAGGCTTCTGCTTGGTTTGGCTTGAGATCAGGGAATGCTGCCCTCACTGCGTGACTGAGGCGTTCTCTGTTGTTAGAGCGGGACTGTTTTGATTCACTGTTTATAATGAGATCGATAACATTAGAGCCAATTATGGGACGAAACAGATTGTTACCTTTCATCACAAGTGTTGGAACTATAACTTCTGTGGTGACTGCTTCTCCTGGAGCTAGTCTGAAAGTAATCTTCACCCAGCCTGCATATGGTATATTCTCACCATTTGCTGCCACAATGTCAAGAGTATCTGCACTGTCCAGAATTTCAGAAATGTCTCTCAGTCTCAAGTCTGGTACGTGTTCTTGTTTCCATTGTTCATCCATTATTGTTACTTGGGAACCTGAGTCCCACAAAGCTTGAACTCTTTCATGTTGAATGTAACAGTCGATCACATATTTTTTTCCTACCAGAGGAGCCACTTTTGCTTGTTTTCTTCCTTTTGAGTGAGTGTTCACAGTCATACATGAAAATGGCACACATTTTTCTTGGTGCACAGCCCAACCATTAACTTGACATGACTTAGAACAGTAGAGTTCATTTTTACATGATGCACATTGTTTCAGTCTCATCTCTTCACCTTCTTTCCCACAGTGAGCACAGTGCTGGGACCTCTCTGTATGACTGGTCACTCCCTGTCCCGCGCGAGCGACCTTTCCCCGTTTAAAGGGTCACCTCCAACATGTCTTTGTCCTCTAGCTCGACAACCAGCCAGGAAATGCTCACTGCTGCCGCACCTGAAACAGTGTGTACAGTAGTCCTCAGCTCCCCGCTGTTGACAGCTAAAACATCTCCTCATACGTCTCTGATTTTGTGGTGGGAAGCTGCGCTGTGGGGCAAACTTTTGCTGATACTGTGCAGTCTCACCTCTCTGTCCGGGGCCAGGCGTGTACCAGTATCTCTGGGGCAATTCTTGCATCTGATGACCTGGGAACTGCTGAGCTGATGTGCCATCCAATCCTCTTGTTTGAGGCTGCTGATCTCTATACATGTACTGGGGCTGCTGCATAGACTCTCTTATCTGGGATACTTCGACTTTAAGATCTTTCAGCAAAGTCATTTCAGACCTCATTTCTTCAAGCTGAGTCAATACAGTTGAGGGAATTTTACCTGAGTTCTGTTGAGTTGATGGTTTTTCATTCTTTTCAACAGGAGCAGTGTTGGACTGGGCTGAGTGAATATTTATAGGACGTTGTTGTCCCAACAGCTTCCTTTTATTTTGGCTCTCCGTCTCATAAGCACATGCTGTGTTCATTCGCTCAAGTAACAGTTCATCAGAGATGTCAGTTTGTTCAAGGTATGGTCGAAGGTCACGTTTTATGTTATCATTTTGTAGCCCAGTTAACACAGTGTGAAGAAACATGTTCTGTACTAAACCTGGGTCATATTTGAGGCCTGACTCTGCTTCTTGTGAGGCAAACAAAATCTTTTGTCTGAGGTCAAAAGCACGAATGAGGAAGTTCTGCGGAGTTTCTTTGATGCCTTGAACTTCTGAGGTCAGCTGTTTGTAGAGTTCGGTTGCACTCTTTTCCTGGTAATGAGAACGAAGTATCCGTCTTAATGTGGGTACGGTCAAGTTAGCTTTTCCCTCTAGGTAGCTACGAATTTGCATGCCAGGGGAGATTGCTTTTATCACGGCATCCACAATCTCAGATTCTGGAACTCCTTTGCTCAGGCCATGTTCGATTTGTCGAGCTAAACTTGAAAAAGTGAGTCTCTCCTTCTGTCCAGGCTCACCAATTTAACCAGATATTTAAGTATATAAGATATATAAGTCTTTATGCCAAGGTGGATGACAGTGAGATGCGCTCTGTGTAGATGTTCTGCTAGAAGCCTTGTTGTTGATATCTATATTTTCTTGATCATCTGTTTTCCCGTGCCCCTGTGTTGTCGTCAACTGAAGCTGCAGAGCCTCAATTTCTTTCACTAGCCTTTCCTCTTCTTGATTTCGTTCTCTTTGTTGCTCTGTTAATTGTGTTCCTTGGGCATTTATCTGTCCTGATTTATCTTTCTTTTCAGCTACCTGGAGCTCAGAAATTGTGTCTTGTAGATGGAGTAAGTCAGACATACCTTTGTCCTCCAGTTTCTCTAACTCCGCTCTCTGGATGTGGTTTGAAATGAGTGTGATGAGTGCTGCACGACCCTTGCCAGTGACATGCTCAAATTCTGGGCCTGCGATGAAGAGATTGTCACGTAATTCCACCAAAATGGCTCTGGACAGCGCACACAATCCTCCTATTATTTCAAGCTGTAACTTCTCTAACTCTGATGAATCCATCTTTCAACAGAAGAGCTTAGGTGTCTGGGTTAAGTAGTGCCTTTGACCTTTGAGGAGTGGTAGTTGCCCTCCTAGTATGTCGTGATACCTCAGATTGCATGCACACTTTTCTCAGGTGTCGGGATACCACTGCAGCCGGTTCACCTCCTGCTCTCGATGTCTGGTAGATGTAAAAGGGCTGTACGATGCTCTGGGACATCAATCTCGAGTAGACACTGGCCCAGGCAACACACAATCCCAGCGGTGCCTCCAAATGTTACACCCCTGTACAGCGTACTGTAAGGGGAGAAATAAAGAAGAAAGAAACAAACACGTTGTTGCTGGCTTTCATTCAATGGTGTAATGAATAATATGCAATAACACATCATATTATCATTGTACAATATTATACACTTAGATGAACATACATGCACTGTTTAATACCTTTACATCTGTCATATAACAGGCTAGTATTTCTCAATATTGTATAATCTACTGCTTGTTTGATGTAAACACATTTAACTCTTTCTTAGTTGCTTTAGTAGTTATACACATACACACTTGCAGAGTGATATTTCTTTAAACTGTACCATGTAACTGTAATTGTTCAACTGACCGATACAACTTAAATAACACACTCTCAGTAGACGCACTACACCTGTCTCTATTGCTCTCTGTCTGTGTGATTCAAGCTAGCATGCACGCATCACGGCAAACACATTCATGCTTAAACTGCTTCATAAACATACTGAAATTACTTTGTATACAGAAAACATATCACTAACTTGTTCCCGGAAACTTACAACACATTTATACTTGGTTTTATTCACTTTTAACCAGTATTCTTACCTGTAAGGGGAGAAATAAAGAAGAAAGAAACAAACACCTTGTTGCTGGCTTTCATTCAATGGTGTAATGAATGACGCTCAGACAACACGCTCCCCCTGCTGGCGTAAAACCGGAAGTGTAAAACAATAACAAAAGCTTAAGACCAAACCAATCAATTACCGATATGCTTTTAAACTTAACCTTAGCAGCATGAATTAACATTAAATTATAACTAGCTTTTTAGCATTTTTAAAGGATATACAACATTTTAGAAAGACACTAGTTTTAACATGTATTATTAATTTAACTTAGTGCACAATCTTATATCCATTACATAGACAGGCTGTATAAACGTCATTGAAAGGTTCAAATAGCCTAGCCTATATTTTGCGGCTCCAGACAGATTTTTTTGGGTGGAGCTACTGGCAAAAATGTCTCTTTTGCAGACCCCTGCAATTACCCAAATAAAGAGTAAATTATCTTATTCCAGACATACTTCTTTTGTAGATGCATGTCCTGCGATGTGACTATTGCGCATGCGCACATCATGATGACGATGAAACAATATATCGTGTCGTGTGGACATTTTGGATGTGGTTGGCTACGGAACTCCACCTGGCCACAACCTCCTCCCCTAATGCTAAAGTTGATTCCGACCAGTAAAGGCGCTTTATCACGCTCTTCCTTCACAAACCAACATCCTGTGTTTTGGTTATTTTTGCAAGCGCATCCATTTTTTTCCCAATCCTTGGTCACAAGACAAAAGATTTTGAAACACAAATTAATTTTTTATCATTGTTTAATTCAAATACATACCGTTTGCCCCCATACTTGGCAGATTGTCCTGCAATTATAAGATAAACGCAGAAAAATATTTTATTTTATTTTTATGCATTAATGGACAATAATTACCACAGAACCACGGAAAGCTTTTCTTTGACTGTCAGCATTTTTAAGACGGTGTTTTTGGGTTCGCCATATCTGTACATTGCATTCTGCGTCACCATATTTCTTCGCTGCTTGGCAGTTGATTGTCGACTCTGCTAGTTTTATCACCAGCATCTTAAAGTTAGCATCAAAACTTCTTCTCATTTGTTTGTTAACTTGCACCACTTTTGAGCAGCCTTATTCGGGCCGTCACTGTGCGTCTGCATCATTCAGGCGAACTGTCACTGTTGTGAGTTTTGATTGACCGCTTTACATGTGGGGGTGTCCCAACAACTGCTGTAGTAATGCTGCAGCTCCCAGTGCAAATGGGACATCTTTTGAATTGTCTTCATGGACAATGTACTTGGTCTCTCAAAGTAGCAACACATAGCCTACAGTTTTAATCATTGACTAATTAATTATTAAAGGTTAAGATTAATAAAAAGTTATTATAAGTAAAGTGACATGGTTGTCACGTCGGGGAATATTGCTCTGCTCACCCTCCTCTCGTATTTATCCACATCAATCATGAGTGTGATTTAATAAAAAAATATTGTTTGAAGTAGTGTAGATGGCATTCAAATCTACTACGATCACGCTGATGGATCGTTTTCATTAAAAAGTGAGCGTTTGAGCTTTGATTATGCTTGATGAACTCTTTGGAACTCTTCAATATTGTTTTTTTTTTTTCACGTTTTCAAGCTGGTCAACATCTGCTCAAGGATTTTTCATGTGTTTAGGAAAATGCTGTACCATTGATTTGCTGTGAAACAGACACAGAAAATATGAATCTACAATCAGTTATCTTAACGCACAGACTTGCGTGTGGGTGTGTGTGAAAACATAGTGTGGTGGAAGGTATTGAAGAGTGCACTTACACAAAGTGCTTCATGAAACGAAAGGTGCAGGCACTGGTCTGGCAGGGCAAAAAAAGAGCAAGATTGCAGAAAGCTGCGGCTGGGCAACAGACCCAGGTGCTCCAACTGAAGTGGATGCAGACCATCTCCTTTGGCATCTCGAGGAAAACACAGGCACATTAGTACATAGACACCAGCTTATAAAAATACAAGCAGGGGCCGTCACAATGTACACAAAAACATATGTTGACATTATTAAAACTTTGGTAAGGCCTATGTGACTTTAACCTCTGAATTCTGATGGCTGATGGGAGCTGATGGGAGCATGACCCAGAAATTACAAAAAGACATAATAATACATACTTGCTCAATCAATGTAGGTGTTCTAATGTTTTGAATGGGTCTTGAAATTCACCTGCTCTCAGCCAAATGTTGGCTGTGGTTAAGAAGTGTGTAAGTTTCACCTGACATGTAGGCAGCTCAACCAGGTTTAGACTGCAAATAAAATAATATCAACTGCTGAAACTCTGAACCCAGCTTCCTGACAAAAGTTAGTTTCAAGCTCTGGTTATGACAAAGTAACAGTGGCAAAATAATTCGGACTTAATATGGAGAGACAAGTAATAAGTGAAAGCAGCAAGCGGAATAATAACTCATGCTCATATAACTACAAATCAAGCAAATAACTGCCAGCTAGTGTAATGGATATAAGATTGTGCACTAAGTTAAATTAATAATACATGTTAAAACTAGTGTCTTTCTAAAATGTTGTATATCCTTTAAAAATGCTAAAAAAAATAGTTATAATTTAATGTTAATTCATGCTGCTAAGGTTAAGTTTAAAAGCATATTGGTAATTGATTGGTTTGGTCTTAAGCTTTTGTTATTGTTTTACACTTCCGGTTTTGCGCCAGCAGGGGGAGCGTGTTGTCTGAGCGTCATTCATTACACCATTGAATGAAAGCCAGCAACAAGGTGTTTGTTTCTTCTTTATTTCTCCCCTTACAGTACGCTGTACAGGGGTGTAACATCTAAGCCCACTCACATTTCTAATATAACTAAATGAGCATTTATTTATATACTTTACCACATTAAGTGACAACTCTCCAGCTGGGATCTCATCAATCACCCCGTCTTTCTGCCAGCCTGCCTGCCTGCCTGCCTGCCTGCCTGCCTGCCTGCCTGCCTGCCTGCCTGCCTGCCTGCCTGCCTGCCTGCCTGCCTGCCTGCCTGCCTGCCTGCCTGCCTGCCTGCCTGCCTGCCTGCCTGCCTGCCTGCCTGCCTGCCTGCCTGCCTGCCTGCCTGCCAACACTCAACACTCAACAAGAAACCACTGAGCTGATGTACCGGCTCATTGTGAGCTGAGAGAAGACCTGCAGACACGTGCAACATGGGTATGTCTGCAGGCCTTATTTCATGTTTGATGGAGGTTAAAAGCCACGACCATCAGGGCAGAAAAGGTAGACAGTTTCTGTTCAGTAACAATAAGTTGAACATAAAGTAACACACCCACTTATGGAAAAAAAGTAGACAGAAATAGTAAATCAAATAATGCAAGATACAGTGAAAAAATGGATTCAATGAATTAGAAATCAATATTAATCCCAGCTGATGAATGAATAAACAAATATATAAATAATACAAAAACAAACAAATAACTTGCTATGTAGATTTGTCTTTTACCTACAAGTCTCTGAGTTTGAACTATTATACTACTTTTACATATTTTGGGATTTATTTGAAATACAGAAGCTTTTTACCACTTTGGATTTCACTCTGCATCTCCAAATAAATGTATCACCATGCAAGGTATCATGAAGAAGACATGTCTGTAAGAGCCACTTCATGATTATTAAACATGGAAAATAACTTCCAACGACATTCGGACATTAAAAGACTACAAATGGTAAAGTAAACGGAGTTAACCACAAAGTTAGTTATATAAAGAAAAGGGTTTGGAGGTATAAAGACGGTCATGTGTTTGGACTCAGTCCAACACTAAACTCTACTGGATGACTACAGAACTACAATCTATTAACACAGTTCAGGACGGTTAAAAGATCTTGCATTTTATTAAAAAACATCTAGGCCTACTGAATTACATTTATTTGAATACTTATGAAGGTGTAAACAGATCCTGCTGCACTATGAAAGTGTAATCTATGGATTTCTCTTCATATAATGATGTTTATTCTTCTTTTTTGTAATTGAAATATTTGTCAAATATTTCACCTCGAGATATCACTCATGCAATTTGAGCAGACTTTACCTTTAATTATGTCAGAAACTATACAGTAAGATCTGCTGAAAATTCTCAGGACTACAGCCAGGGACACGAGGAATAAGAATCCAGTGAAAGTTTCTTGTCTTAACATAGTGTTTTTTTTTCTGTCAGCCGTTATTATTGACGGTATCTTTTGCACGGCCGCATTCCTTCTTTTACCGTGGTCAAGTGAGCCGTCTTTTGCAAAACCCGGTCAAGCCAGCCGGTGCTTAAAAAGTGTCTAAACAAGGAATTACAGTACGGGTGCTCGTAGCACCCAAAAATGAGAAATGCGGCCGCGTATTTTGAGAAATTGTTATTAAATAAGACGTGTAAAATAATATAAAAATGTATTTAAAAATTGTATGAGTTCTCTACATTTTAAGATGCTTTAACTGAAAAGTTTTTGAGAAAGATTAAGTTTAATTCTGCTCAAATTGCATTGAGACGCTTTGATATTTTAGTCATATTGATTATTTTATTTTGAAAAATCTATGACAGGTGACAAAGCTCTTTCAATGGGTTCTTGTTCCTCATGTCCCTGGCTGTTTCCTGAGAATTAGCAGCAGATTTGACTGTATAGTTTTTGAGAAAAATGAAGGGAAATTCTGCTCAAATTGCATTGAGATGCTTTGATATTTTACTCATTTAGATTATTTCATTTTGAAAAAGAGGTGACAAAGATCTTTCAATGGATTCTTTCTCTTCATGTCCCTGGATGTTATCCTGAGAATTATCAGCATATGAGTAAAATCTGCTGAAAATTCTCAGGATGACAGCCAGGGACATGAGGCACAAGAATCCATTGAAATATCTGTCAGAGATTTCTTCAAAATAAAATAATCAATATGACTAAAATATCAAAGCATCTCAATGCAATTTGAGCAGAATTTACATTTATTTTTCTCAAAAACTACTACGGTTACTCATGATCTGTGAGTGCAGTCAAGAATACAGGGGTGTACATTCTGCCAGGAAGACTTTTTTTTTAAACTAATATGCTACAGATTGCTACAGGCTTGGGTGGCTCAGGCTTTCTCACCTAGCTGTGGGAGTGTCACCCACCTGGGGGAGGGGTTACTGCCCTTTGTGATTTCATGAAGGGAAAGTCTCCAAACGGTCTGTTTGAGCACACTTTTTTTTTTACTCACCAGAAAACACGATCTTGAAGAGTTACATTTGTTTTCTCCAGATCTTACCTTAACAGATTTACTATGTAGGCAACAAAAATGTCAAAATGTTTTGTTTTAAAGATTTATTTTTGGGCTTTTTGTGCCTTTAATGGATAGATAGGACAGTGGATAGAGTCGGAAATCAGGGAGAGAGAGTGGGGAACGACATGCGGGAAAGAAGCCACAGGCGGGAAGCGGCCCGCCTGCTTGAGACGACAGCCTCCATACATGGGGCGTGCGCACTAACCACTGCCCCACCAGTGCCCCAAAAATGTCAAAATGTTTTGATTTCTTTTGACAGAAACAGAAGACATTGTGTAGTAGCCTACATCAGAATGGTGGGTGGCATAGATCAACTCTGAAAAAACAGTCAACCTAAGATAACTTGCAAATAATCACTTTTTCCATGTCATTTTCTGGTTCAAGTCAATTACTTTATTTATTCTTTTTCAAATTGGATTTTTTTTTATAGTCGAATTAAGAATTCGTGTTAGGGGAACCGGAGCACCCGGAGTAAACCTAAATAAGAGAGACAAGGATTAAAAGGCAGAAAAGGGAAAGCTAGGGTCTAATATTGATTACTTTTCAACAAATTGTGCAGTTGTTGTGCACTATTTATAATTTCAACAATCAACTTTATCAGCTTCAGTTTTTATAGAACTGAGGGAATAAGGTGATAAAGTGAAAGGTTTGGGGAGGGGGTGGAGCTAAAGGGGGAGATAAAAGGGGAGAAAATGAATGGTTGGTGAGGTATAGAGGGGGGGGCTTATTCTTTTTCTGTTTGATGAAGATTTTTGATGAAGACACTTTTACTTCTCTGGGACTTCACTTTTGATATCTGCATTTCTGTGGCTCCTTGAGGGGGGAGAGCTAGATCTCATCTCTCTAACCTCTGCAGAAGGTGGTGTGTTATTTCTAACATGTTCTTCCACCATGACCTCAGGCTTCACAATTGAATCGGTGGAGGATGAAGTTGCAGGAACTTTCTCTTTCTCTGATTTATTTTTCCTCCAAATAAGAAACCTAGCCTTACACTTTGTTAGATTTTCAGCTTCCATCTCACGTGCTGAATAATACTCATCATAATACTCATCCAACCTCCGGCAGTATTCTTCATAGTCTATGCCTTCGGCTTCCCACATGGCTTCTTTCTCTTTTATCTCTTGGAGGCCTTCGAAGGCCGTCTTCATTGCATCCTGGATTAGCCATTCGGTATATTCTTCTGGGGTAATTAATGCTTCCTCTTCTTCTTTCACCATATCATTTTTGTCATTCTTCTCTTCAGATTCTCTACACATATCCTTGGTCTTGTCTTGGACAGGAGCATCAGTCTGGGTAGAGGAATTGTCTCTAGGTGCTAAAGATGCTGCTTCCACAAGGACAGAGCTCGGGTCTTCTTGCTCAGTAAAGTTTTCCTCTGTATTAGCAAACTCAAAAAGTTCATCCATTTCCAAATGATTGCAAAGGGACGGAGTTGTGTCCATATTAATTATCCCCTGCTTTGTGTCGATCGTTACAACCTCACTGGAGCACATTGAGGTGGATGGAGATGAATCTTTAGGAAGGGGAGAGCTAGATCTCATCTCTCTAACCTCTGCAGAAGGTGGTGTGTTATTTCTAACATGTTCTTCCACCATGACCTCAGGCTTCACAATTGAATCGGTGGAGGACGAAGTTGCAGGAACTTTCTCTTTCTCTGATTTATTTTTCCTCCAAATAAGAAACCTAGCCTTACACTTTGTTAGATTTTCAGCTTCCATCTCACGGGCTGAATAATACTCATCATAATACTCATCCAACCTCCGGCAGTATTCTTCATAGTCTATGCCTTCGGCTTCCCACATGGCTTCTTTCTCTTTTATCTCTTGGAGGCCTTCGAAGGCCGTCTTCATTGCATCCTGGATTAGCCATTCAGTATATTCTTCTGGGGTAATTAATGCTTCCTCGTCTTCTTTCACCATATCATTTTGGTCATTCTTCTCTTCAGATTCTCTGCACATATCCTTGGTCTTGTCTTGGACAGGAGCATCAGTCTGGGTAGAGGAATTGTCTCTAGGAGCTAAAGATGCTGCTTCCTTTTCCATGTTAGATGGATCCATTGTGCTTTGTTTGAGATTAGACTTTTTCTGTTGAGAGCTTTTTGAAGTTTTCCCCTTCCTTCCTTTCTTTTTGTTTGATTTCATGACTGTTCGCTTTGATGGACTTCTCTGGGTTCAGTTAAAGGGATATAGTTATTCTGATAAATTTGACTGTCTGTTCACAATCTTGATCTGAAAATCCTAAATCTAATTATAAGCGAGTTATGGATTGTTACGTCACACATCAAAGCGTCTACTCAACCCCGTTGACACAATGATGACGTATGTTAGCGATCGTACGCGCCTGCGCAGTTTGGCACCGGAAGTACGGCGAGGTGCGCGAAACTATGCGAGGGGATTTACAACAAAATATTATGATACCTAAACCAGCTGACTTTGTCAAGTTGTAAAACACTTCCAGGTTCGTATGGTATTAGAAACTACAGAAGTTAAGAGCACAAGTCAGTCATCAGTGGTCATATTTATAAAATGTCAAACAAGGAGACAGCTGCTCCTTGAGTTTACATGGTGAAGTGAGCCGCCCCTAAATTTCAAGTGCCCACGTATTCTGATCTTTATGGTAAATGCTCCGGACTCCAGAGCGAGCAGGAGGAACAGACAGAGAGAGCGATGAAGTCAAGTGCTAAATGTCTAGGTCTTACCATAAAACTGACTATGAGATACACGTGTATGAAACGGGAGTAAACACAATACTGTTCAGGGAATAGCTTCGGAGGTCGGGGAAGTTAGTGTGAGAATAATACTGCGAGTCTGCGGTAACTTCCGTTTTTCAAAATAAGGTGTTCACAATTAAAAAACAAAACAAAACAGTTTTTTTGGAGAAAACAATAATTATATATATTTTCTTACCTAAGTAAACAGTGATTCTGATATTGCACAGGTACTATGAAGTACTTTTACTGTGTGCTTTCTGAGAAATCCACTGTCAAAGTCCCTTATAAATCACTATAATGAGCCTTTTTTTCTGACTTTGATGTCTTGTAAAAACATTTTCCTCCATAAGTACACAATGATTCTGATATGGTTGGACTTAGTACTTCTTAGACTACATGCACAGGTACTATGAAGTACTTTTACTTACCATGAAACTTAGAATAGCCTTAACAACAACAACAACAACACAAAGCACTGTCAGTAAAATAGTGGTGGTATGAATTTCTATCACGCAAACTACTGGTGTGTATAAGGAATTATACAAACACAAGATTAATAACATACATAATCTTGAGAGTCACGTCTGTTGTATTCATTGTTGTTGTTGATGCTCTGTTTGTTTCTATCCATCTCTTTCTTTCTACATCTCCCTCTATCCCAGTTTACAAGCCCAGCCTAAATATTTAAAGCCTTTGAGCCCAGCGTAGTTTCAGCAGACGTCCGTTCAACATGAGTCCGGTTCTGCTTGCGGTTTCTGACTCCTAAACGCAGTTTTTTTCTTGCCACTGTAACTTCGCTAAATGTTGCTTAGTGCTCACATTTCAGACAGTCGAGCAAAATATAAGAAGGTAAAAACAACTGAATGATATGTAAAAAGCCAAAAATGAGTTTTATTTTGCAGAAATTACACAGAAACTTTATGGACACAAGCAGCCCTTTCCATTCATTCAGACTCAAAATAAAACAACAATTTAAACTTTTGTTTAACGGTTTCACTGAAGACATTTGATTGATTTATAAAGAGTGAAACAGAAGTGCGGATGTATAAATGTGTGTTGTACACATATTCGTCTGCCTGTGTCTTCCCTCTCACATGAAGGGTGTGGGGGTCTCTCAGCAAAGGGAGCTGATCTCGCTCTTGCTGCAGCCCCACTTGCAGCAGGCGTTGGACAGGCCCACCACCACGTCCCGGCCCTTGCGGTCAGCCTTGCGAAGGGCTTCCAGGATCTCCTCTGTGATGAAAGAACGGGCCTTCCTGCTAAACACGGTTGTCTCTGGGTGTGATGCTTAAATCTCTGGTCCCCTGGAGGAGACCCTCCACCACAAAGTTGTGACTCACGCCCTCTGAGGATTCATCCTGACGGGAGCTGAATGGGTCCTCTGAAGAATCTGCTGCACGGAAACGAGAGGAAGCGTCATAAAACATGCAGGCTTCTCTAATACAGGGGAAACAGTTTAATCATTTTCTGTATAAAATCAAATGTAGAAATGATGGAGCATGTGAGTGACACAAGCCGGAGGGACATGGGTAAGTTTACTGAATTATGTCCTGAAGTTGTACATTCATTTTATAGTATATAGTACAGTATAGTACCTGCCCAGTGTTTCCGAGTGCATACATAACAATAATAATAATAATAATAGAATGTACATAAGATCGGGGTATTAGATTTGTTTATTCAAATATAACATAAATAAATATAAATAATAAATCCAAATAATAGCATAACATGTTTCCCCTTTGGCATCTTACTACAGACTGTGACAGCCTGACAGAAAGCCAGTTGTGCCTTACTTTCAAATTATATACAGAGCGCTCATTTGACTGCTCCACAGCCTACTTGTTGCAAAGTTTGCAAGATGTGTTTGAACATTTTATTTTATGGGGCTTTCTGAAAAAATATTCCAATGCCCTATTACATGAGAAGGCCTCAGGATGGGGTCCGTTTATGGAGATCCTCAGGCAGGCAGCCAGGTGTTCACCTTGAAGCTGGTTTCAGGTCTGTTTTCACCTGAGGATAAAGCAAAGAAAATACCACAAACTGCACTAATATGAAGAAAATGCATGATTATTTGTTGTCCTGTTCAAGGTCATGCTCTTACCCTGTTCACCGTTGAGAAATCACGTTGTAATTGACACAGGAAACGGGTAAAACAAGTGCAATGCCTGCAAGGAGGCTCAGACAGGGGTAGAGGTTGGTCCACTCATCAAACTCGCTTGCCAGCAGACTCATGATCTCCTGGTTATTGTTCTTGAAACAACATTTGGTTTACCAAGGCATTAGTCTATGTGTGTGTATTGTGAACTGTAGTTGATTGTAGTCAGAATCAGCTTAATTGACCCACCGTGAATGCCCCAGGAAGGACATGATTTTTGAACGAGGACCACTCCTGCAGGAGTGTTCCTGTTCAGGGCAACATTTCCTGCGAGTCCGCAGATGAGAGATGTTGATTGTATCATCTTGTAGAGTGGTTGATTGCGGTGCGGGTCCCAAGATACTGAAGGCCCCAAGAATGTCCAGATCATGAAACCTCCTCTCCAGGTGTGTTTCCAGGCCAGTTATGTAAGGGTGGATGACCTACAATGAATAAATCAACATATTTTTAGAAAGAGCCTACACCCACTGTTACCTCCGTCATTAAGGGCCAGGCCATAGTCTATTCAGGAGTATAAATTCCATTTTCTCTCATTCATAGTTTCAAAATTGGACATTTACCTCTCGCTGGGTTCTGGCTCACTGCTCCTCCCTCAGCGCTTCATGACATCTCGCCCTCTCCTATTCCTCTCCTCCTCGTGCTGGCTCCGAGTCCTTGGGGATCATCGAGGTCCTGATGGAGGCGAGGCAGGCATGATCCAGGGAGTGGAGTCTGTCCAGCCAGAGACTGAATTGTGACAGGAACCTATATATAAAAAAGAAAAGATGCTGTTAAGTATTGGTCAGACCTGCAAACAACCCTCATTTCAATGTGTGAAATCAAACAGATTTGAATAAATAGATGATAATATAGATAATAAACACATTAAGCTTACCTGCTCCTTGATTTGTAAAAAGTTGACATTTGCTTTTTGAAAGATTTTGGACAGACATGCGAGGTGGGGCAAAACATCAGCCTGGAGGTAAACTGCTGCCGCTTTATCTGTATGTAGCACAGAATGTGTAGGGTCCCTTTGCCACTGGACATCTTCTCATCTCTGCCTCCTCTGCCAAGGCTCCAAGGAATGCACTCAAGTTCCTCAGTAGGGTCTCGATGACCCTGTGCTGAAAGAGCCAGCTTGTATCCTTCACTTCCTGAAAATGTTGCAATAAAGGACAGAATGATTAGTTATGAATAGACAGAAGATAACTACAATGGTATCAAATAACTATTACCTTTATTTTCAGATCACTGACACCCAGGGTAGCCGATGCTGCCCCGAGTGTTGCAGTACGATTTGCACTGTTTCTGAAAAATAAATGAAGTTCTTAAAGGTGGTCCCTATTCACCCCCATTGAATAGGGACCCCATTCACACGCCGCCAAAATGTATATAAAATCAATGAGTGACAAGCATGGGATACAACAGACAAAACAAGCTCACATAGGCATTAAATATTTACCTGTCATCACGGCTGCCCCCTCAGTCCCAAGTCCATAGAGTTTCTCTGTTGGGAGGCCCTTCCTCAAGATTACATCCTTGATGGCTGTCACAACACAGAGTCTGCTTTGCCATCGTCAATAGAGACCAAGTCCAGGAATTGACTGAACACATGTCCCTCTTTATCCAGGTATCTGAGAGAAAGCAAAGGCAAGTATTTAGTATTAAAAGTTCATTCGGACCAAGGATGTATGCAATTCTAAAATCAGACAAAATAAATGGTCCTATAGCAGACATGCAAATGAAGCAGTCTGGACATAGAGACATCAGTGCTAGCCTGGAAGTCGGCTCCTCGATGACTCCTGCTAAGATCTCAAGCATTCCGTCAATGATACGATGAGATCTATAATTATTCCTCTGGTCAATCTGACGTTGGGAAAAGTAAAATATAAAATACTTAAAAAATGTATTCATTAATGTTAAGATTGAATTAAATTTGAAATTATGGCTAGGGGACCTTTACCTTTAATCTCTTGAAATAGTTACATCCTAGAAGCTCAGCCAGGCTCAACAGCTTTGGGTAGTTTGTGTGGGGGGCCAGTTACTTTTTTATGAGCCAGTAAAGGCCCTTGAACCCACCAATGATTGCCTCGTGCTCTAAAACAACAGTTGGCTCAGAGGAATCCATCATTGAGATGCCTGTAAATGACAAAGTTAATAAAAATGGATTTGAATATACTGAAGTTATTACAAAACGGCTGTTGAAATCAGAACCCACCAGATGAAACAAGAGGCCTGACATCTGATGCTCTCCTGGTGGTGCTTCAGTGACGTGCCGTTCCAAGTAATCTTTTCTGTATACAGTCACTCCGACCTCAAGAAAAGCTCTCTTTGCCCTGCCTTTCTTATTTGCAGCACAGTCAACAAAACATCCCTAAAAAGTAAAGCAATCATTGATCAAATTAGCTAAATATCCACAGATATACCTGTTAATTTATTCTTTTTTTGTGATTGAATTATGCACAACACAATAAGATCACATATAATAACAAGTAGCTAAGGAAATAAGAAAGAAAATGGGGGGAAAAAAAGATTATTCATGATAGAACAAATTATGCAGGTAAAAATGTAACTTACCATGCTGTGTGTGGTACAGCCAAGTTTTTGAGGCATTCTCAGCCACTCTGGATCAGTGCCTCTGTGCTTGATGTCCTGTCTACAAAGCACAGAAGAATAGAAATGAGGCCTATTTCTAAGGAAATGTGCTTTTCTGACCTGACCTGCTTCTGCATCTGTGTTTGCTGTTGTCCTCCTCTCCTATTTCTCTCTCTCCATTACCCACATCCTATCCCATCCTGACTCTCCCTAGCAGTGCTTTTAGCTCTCGCAGCAATGTGTACTGTGTAACTATATTAATAACCATATTAATTTTCACTGAACTCATTTACAGAATATAGCAGTAGAAATATAAAATATAAATAACATATGGAATGAAAATAAGATATAAAGCACATAGATATAAAGTATAAGAAATAGTTTGAAGAATACAGCCATGTACTGAGCTCATGTTAATAATAAATGAGTTACTGTATGTTCTGTACTAAAGCACAGAGAGTTGGGACCTGTTAATGATTTAAATAATTCAGGTTATATTTGTTTCATGTTAAGATGAAGTACTATCCACAATAAGCTGCTTAATTTTTCCTCACCCAAAATCTGAGATCATTTGATGTGGAATATCATTGTGTGAGTGAGTGAGAGAGCTGAAAATAGAATGATTACAATAAGGTTTATCTTCTTAACTTTGAATAGATGTTGATTACCTGAATACTGGACCTTTGTTGTCTGGGTAGTACACTGTTGAATTTATAAATGTAATCTTACACACAGATGAATACAGAAAAATAGATGAGAACAAAAAAAATGATTTAATGAATAACTGATATTTTCTCTCTTTCTTTGCCATCCTGAAGACCCCTCACTAAAAGTCCATGTTCTCCTGGATCCGTGTCACATGTTCGAGCTTCTTCAGAATGACATTTCAACAGTTGAAGTTCTGGTGAGAGAAGATCGCCAGCAGATAAGACAGCAGTACATCAAGGAGCTCCACAAGCTTCAGGAGGAGGAGGAGGGTTTGCACCTTGGAAGACTGTATTCATGCTTCAGCTGTTCAAATAAAAATAGATCTCCTCCAAACAACTTGCAATCAAACCATTTTCTTCCCATTTTAAAACCCTTTGTCCAGTTTAGATGGGAGAAGTTGATATTATGTGATATTGATCTGGGAAGACTACATTTCTAAATCATTTTTAACTGTGCTTTTATTCACAAGTTATTGATCTTATTTACTCTCCATGTATATTGATTTAAGAATGGGGCTGTGTTTAAGGTCATCATTTTGCAATGACTCTGTTCCATCCCATTTTAAGAAATGAACTGCATTAGTATTTATCAAAAGAATAAAAAGTTGTGTAAAAGTAGACTTCCTTCCCTAAGCTATTGAGTTGAGCATTAATGCACATTTTAGTCTTGTCATTTCAAATCTGAAATGTATACTCATAAGTAGACATAAAGGAGTGCATTTATATAGAAATATTTATTTAATCTGAAAAACAACATTAAAAAAAGTCTGTTTTTATAGCAGAGATTAACATGTTTACAGCTTGGTACAAAACAAACAAATAGGTGTGATTAGCTCATGTCTCGATCGACACACACTGTACGGGGGGTGAATGTTTTGATGACTCATCAGTTTTGATTTGATGAAGGATAAGAGTTATTCACAATAAGGCGTGTAGCTGACCAGCTTGACAGGCGGGCGCGGTGTAACGGTTTGTCAAGAGGCTTAAAACACGTCTCAGCTCTCAGTCTGTGGGTGTCATCACTCAGGCCATCCGGGGGAGACCTCCCTCACAGCGAGCTGTTGAAGAGAAGCAACCGAAATCCACCCCAGAAGAACCAACAAATGCAGATGTTGTTGAAGCTCAGGTTTCTTCCTCTGTCTCTGCAGCTCTCTGGGCACCTCGACGGACCAGTCACCAATAATCCACACTGTGTCTATAGGAGAAATACAAAGGTGTTCAATTAATGCCTCAGACAAGACAAAATGTACAGTTAACTACATGTGACAGTTCAGGGTGTTTTTTTTGTTATTAGCCACATCTGCAGGAATAATATTGAACAAGGTAGCTGCAGCTCATCATAATAGATGCCAGTCTTAAACACTATTTTTTCTAATACTTAAATTTTTTGGTGTGAAGCTGACACTGTCCACAGACTCCATGACTTCACGGGGTTCAATAGAAAACAAATGTCTTATAATAAATGACAAAGGGTTTTTAATTGAGGATATGCTGGCAGAGGTAGGGGCATCACTGATCATCCCCCCACTAAAAACCGCCCCTCAGCTCAGCACATCAGACACTGGAAAAACTCAAGCTATTGCCTGCCTGAGAGTGTTGGTGGAGAGGATAATACGACGTGTCAAGGAATACCATATCTGGGATGGGGTTGTTCCTCTCTCCTTGGCCGGCTCCATCAACCAACTATGGGCAGTTTGCTGCCTGTTGACGAACTACCAAGGCCCCCTGGACATCAAAGGTGACAAGCCTGTCTAGCTGGTTGGATTTAGCACATTCCCCAGTTATTAATGACAATTAATCAAATGTAATGTATACATGAATTGTATATCTGTAATGTATATTATTTTGTTTATATGTTATTTACATTACAAATCAAGAGATTAACACATGAATTGTATATATGTGATGTTCATTATTTTGTGTATGATATGTTACTTATTTACATTACAAAGTCAAGAGATTAACATTTGAATAAAAAAGAAGTAAACACAGACCCTCACATCACATATTCCTCATTTTTATCTAAAATGGGATCACAGCATGTCAAGTAGAATAACTATTTAGTGCAGCATAAAAAACAGAACTGTAGTCAGTTACACAAATACATTTTAGTTTTAATTCATTAAAAGGCACATGTAAACATTTCATTTAACATTAATTAAACAGTCTTATTTACAAGGTTATGATTTTTCACTCAACAATTCATAAACTGCATTGATAGCACATACAGTACTCAATGTTTGGACTTGAGAAACACATCCATATAGATGTTGTAATAGAACATGTCAAGCTGCTGCCTCATTGAACGAATGGTGTCTTCATCCCTCCAGACCCTCTGAACTGTGAGATCTGTGTGTGTGCGTGTCAGTTACAAAGTCACACCACTCCAGTCCGCTGATGGCAAGTTGGCCCTGAACCTGCCAGTAATATTTATGACCCTTTTTAAGTGTGGCCTGACCTCTGACTGGTGTTAGGTGCTTAACCTCAGCAACAGAATCGGTACTGCAGCATTTCACTTCCACCAGTCCAAATGGTGGAGTTTCAGTCGGGTCAAAAACTTTGCCATCTGGGCTGACACCAAGGTGAGGTGCATCAGGGTGCACAATGAAGACAAATTAAACAAATCAGAAAACTGTTTTATTATGTCAGGCTCCTGCTTCAGACCCCTTTTCATTGCCAGGGTCTGTGGCGCTCCTTTAAGAATATGCGCTGCCAGGGCTTTTGCTGAGAACTCACCACGTACATGACATGCCTCCCTGAACCTGCTGGCAGTCACTCTTGGCTTTCGCACTTAGACCCACAGCGGGCTGACAGACTGTTGCCTGGTCTCAGCTTCTATGGCAGCAGAGAGTTCGTGAGACACCTTTAGGCTCTCAAGGTGGTAATGCTGCTCATAGTCAGCAGTAAACTCAAAGTCAGCTAGAAACCTGTAGCCTTCAACAGGCAGCAGAGGGAATTCTGGGGCATTTGGATGTTTCATTATTTCCCTAGTAGCCTCTAAGGGGCACTGGTATGATAGAACTGATCCGAAGGGCACAAGACCAAATTTGGACTCCACCATGGTGAGTTCCTCAAGTCCATGAAGAATCTTACAGATCCCCAGCTGTGGCTAAATGTCTTTCAATTTCTCTCCAACAGACATCACACCCGGGTCAGGAAGGGGCCCCACCACACAAGATTATATGAGGATTCATCAGTTATATTTTGTGTGTTTTTAATAGAACTGCCAACTGCAATTGTTTGCACACCTCTGCTGGAGACTCTGCTCTTCCTCTTCCTCCCATCAAGGTCCTGACCACCTCCCCCCCCTCTCTCAGCTCCTCATCAGCAGCTTCAAAGGACAGCCCACCCTCACCCTCACCCCGCTCACTGTCCCACTCTCACTCTTACTACCAGCCAGGTACAAAGAGAACTCTCCAGACTCCACATCAGAAAAGCCAGTGGACCAGACAACATCAGTCCCAGGATCCTCAAGGTGTGTGCGTATATACATAGATATATATACATATATACTGTACATTCTATATATTTATTATTATACTAGTCTATATTATAAAACATTTCATTATATTACACTATATTGTTCATATTGCACTATATTATACCATTTATTTATCATACCAAGTCACTTTAATCATCACTTGTCACTTTATCTTGTCATTCTCTTCAAATACTGTTTCAATTCTCAATTCCCCCCAGTTAACTTCAACATTCATTTTTGTACTGTATATACCCCCTGTTTTTATTTTTTATTTTTATTTTTATTTATCTCATCTATTCTGTTTAATGTGTATTTGAGCTTTCTTGTCTGTGCTGCTGTAACGCCCGAATTTCCCCTCTGGGGATCAATAAAGTATTATCCTATCCTATCCTATCCTAGATGTTTAGAATAACATTCATATGGTTGACTCACCTGAATATGCTGCATACAAGGTGGATTTTACACCTGATTTGACACCAACTTCAATTTTGGTTTCCGAACCACCATCTCATCCACTGACTCTGGCTGGATCCCCTGTTAAATGGCAACAAAGACATTTCAATTAATATAATATACAGGAAAAGATTAAAAGTTCCATTACAAAAGTTAAATTGTAGTAAGACACCAAATTGGGAGACAGTATATTGTTAGGGTTAAAATGTTTTGATTTCTTTTGACAGAAACAGAAGACATTGTGTAGTAGCCTACATCAGAATGGTGGGTGGCATAGATCAACTCTGAAAAAACAGTCAACCTAAGATAACTTGCAAATAATCACTTTTTCCATGTCATTTTCTGGTTCAAGTCAATTACTTTATTTATTCTTTTTCAAATTGGATTTTTTTTTATAGTCGAATTAAGAATTCGTGTTAGGGGAACCGGAGCACCCGGAGTAAACCTAAATAAGAGAGACAAGGATTAAAAGGTAGAAAAGGGAAAGCTAGGGTCTAATATTAATTACTTTTCAATAAGTTGTGCAGTTGTTGTGCACTATTTATAATTTCAACAATCAACTTTATCAGCTTCAGTTTTTATAGAACTGAGGGAATAAGGTGATAAAGTGAAAGGTTTGGGGAGGGGGTGGAGCTAAAGGGGGAGATAAAAGGGGAGAAAATGAACGGTTGGTGAGGTATAGAGGGGGGGCTATTCCAAGACTTCGCAGTCACAGCAACAGAGGAATCGCCATGGAGTATTTTTCTCCTCCTTCTTCTTGCCCTTATTTGACTTGACTCCAACTTGCTGCACTTTATTCATCCTCAGTTTCTTAAACCAGCTCCACCTATTTGACTTGACTCTGACTTGTTCGTCAGAAGTTGGCTGCACATTATTCTTTTTCTGTTTGAAGAAAATGCTCCACCACTTTGACTTCTTCTCTGCTTCTTGCTCAACAAAGTTTTCCTCTGTATTAGCAAACTCATAAAGTTCATCCATTTCCAAATGATTGTAAAGGGACGGAGTTGTGTCCATATTAATTATCCCCTGCTTTGTGTCGATCTTTTCATTGCTCCGCCACTTGACTGACTTCTTCTCTGGGACTTCACTTTTGATATCTGCATTTCTGTGGCTCCTTGAAGTGTCAATTTGTTTGCAAAGGCTTTTGAGAACATCTTTCAATGTCCTTATGACACCTTTGAACACCCCTCTGCATGCTCTGCAGTTTGGGCACTTGGCACAGGTACCAGCATGGACAACAAAGGGTTGTTTTAAATCTTTCATAGCCTTTAAGATAATGGAGTCATCGCCATTGGTGAACATATTGAGGAAAGCCTCTGCAAATGTGGGAGTAACTCTGATCGATGCGTCAGCACCAACCACTTCCCAGAAAGCCTCGCTGAAGGAGCCTTTTAAATTCTGTTCCATTTTTTCATTGTAGATTTTACTGGCCCTTCTATGACCTAAACCTAAGTTCAACTCGTTGCAAACGATATCATGAAAATACAGTGGAGTGACTGTCTCTACGGAAAATCTCAGCACATCTGCATACATGCTGGTCAGCTTCTTTTTCCCGTCCATGTCCAATATGCCTCTGCTTAAATCATTTTTTTGCCTCTTAGTAAGGCTGTCAAAGAATGACTTGAATATAATACAAAAGCTATTTTTCAGTAGCATTACTTTCTCAGCAAAGTGTTCCTCTTCATCATCCATTTCCAAATGATTGCAAAGGGACGGAGTTGTGTCCATATTAATTATCCCCTGCTCTGTGTCGATCTTTTCATTGCTCCGCCACTTGACTGACTTCTTCTCTGGGACTTCACTTTTGATATCTGCATTTCTGTGGCTCCTTGAAGTGTCAATTTGTTTGCAAAGGCTTTTGAGAACATCTTTCAATGTCCTTATGACACCTTTGAACACCCCTCTGCATGCTCTGCAGTTTGGGCACTTGGCACAGGTACCAGAATGGACAACAAAGGGTTGTTTTAAATCTTTCATAGCCTTTAAGATAATGGAGTCATCGTCATTGGTGAACATATTGAGGAAAGCCTCTGCAAATGTGGGAGTAACTCTGATCGATGCGTCAGCACCAACCACTTCCCAGAAAGCCTCGCTGAAGGAGCCTTTTAAATTCTGTTCCATTTTTTCATTGTAGATTTTACTGGCCCTTCTATGACCTAAACCTAAGTTCAACTCGTTGCAAACGATATCATGAAAATACAGTGGAGCGACTGTCTCTACGGAAAATCTCAGCACATCTGCATACATGCTGGTCAGCTTCTTCTTCCCCTCCATGTCCAATATGCCTCTGCTTAAATCATTTTTTTCCCTCTTAGTAAGGCTGTCAAAGAATGACTTGAATATAATACAAAAGCTATTTTTCAGTAGCATTACTTTCTCAGCAAAGTGTTCCTCTTCATCATCCATTTCCAAATGATTGCAAAGGGACGGAATTGTGTCCATATTAATTATCCCCTGCTTTGTGTCGATCGTTACAACCTCACTGGAGCACATTGAGGTGGATGGAGATGAATCTTTAGGAAGGGGAGAGCTAAATCTCATCTCTCTAACCTCTGCAGAAGGTGGTGTGTTATTTCTAACATGTTCTTCCACCATGACCTCAGGCTTCACAAATGAATCGGTGGAGGACGAAGTTGAAGGAACTTTCTCTTTCTCTGATTCATTTTGCTTCCAAATAAGAAACCTAGCCTTACACTCTGTTTGATTTTCAGCTTCCATGTCGCGGGCTGAAAAATACTCATCAGAATACTCATCCAACCTCCGGCAGTATTCTTCATAGTCTATGCCTTTGGCTTCCCACATGGCTTCTTTCTCGTCTATCTCTTGGAGGCCTTCTAAGGCCGTCTTCATTGCGTCCTGGAGGAGCCATACGGCATATTCATCTGCGTCAATTTCTGCTTCCTCTTCTTCTTCCACCATATAATTTTTGTCATTCTTCTCTTCAGATTCTCTACACATATCCTTGGTCTTGTCTTGGACAGGAGCATCAGTCTGGGTAGAGGAATTGTCTCTAGGTGCTAAAGATGCTGCTTCCACAAGGACAGAGCTCGGGTCTTCTTGCTCAGCAAAGTTTTCCTCTGTATTAGCAAACTCAAAAAGTTCATCCATTTCCAAATGATTGCAAAGGGACGGAGTTGTGTCCATATTAATTATCCCCTGCTTTGTGTCGATCGTTACAACCTCACTGGAGCACATTGAGGTGGATGGAGATGAATCTTTAGGAAGGGGAGAGCTAAATCTCATCTCTCTAACCTCTGCAGAAGGTGGTGTGTTATTTCTAACATGTTCTTCCACCATGACCTCAGGCTTCACAAATGAATCGGTGGAGGACGAAGTTGAAGGAACTTTCTCTTTCTCTGATTCATTTTGCTTCCAAATAAGAAACCTAGCCTTACACTCTGTTTGATTTTCAGCTTCCATGTCGCGGGCTGAAAAATACTCATCAGAATACTCATCCAACCTCCGGCAGTATTCTTCATAGTCTATGCCTTTGGCTTCCCACATGGCTTCTTTCTCGTCTATCTCTTGGAGGCCTTCTAAGGCCGTCTTCATTGCGTCCTGGAGGAGCCATACGGCATATTCATCTGCGTCAATTTCTGCTTCCTCTTCTTCTTCCACCATATAATTTTTGTCATTCTTCTCTTCAGATTCTCTACACATATCCTTGGTCTTGTCTTGGACAGGAGCATCAGTCTGGGTAGAGGAATTGTCTCTAGGTGCTAAAGATGCTGCTTCCACAAGGGCAGAGCTCGGGTCTTCTTGCTCAGCAAAGTTTTCCTCTGTATTAGCAAACTCAAAAAGTTCATCCATTTCCAAATGATTGCAAAGGGACGGAGTTGTGTCCAAATTAATTATCCCCTGCTTTGTGTCGATCGTTACAACCTCACTGGAGCACATTGAGGTGGATGGAGATGAATCTTTAGGAAGGGGAGAGCTAGATCTCATCTCTCTAACCTCTGCAGAAGGTGGTGTGTTATTTCTAACATGTTCTTCCACCATGACCTCAGGCTTCACAATTGAATCGGTGGAGGACGAAGTTGCAGGAACTTTCTCTTTCTCTGATTTATTTTTCCTCCAAATAAGAAACCTAGCCTTACACTTTGTTAGATTTTCAGCTTCCATCTCACGGGCTGAATAATACTCATCATAATACTCATCCAACCTCCGGCAGTATTCTTCATAGTCTATGCCTTCGGCTTCCCACATGGCTTCTTTCTCTTTTATCTCTTGGAGGCCTTCGAAGGCCGTCTTCATTGCATCCTGGATTAGCCATTCGGTATATTCTTCTGGGGTAATTAATGCTTCCTCGTCTTCTTTCACCATATCATTTTTGTCTCTAGGAGCTAAAGATGCTGCTTCCTTTTCCATGTTAGATGGATCCATTGTGCTTTGTTTGAGATTAGACTTTTTCTGTTGAGAGCTTTTTGAAGTTTTCCCCTTCCTTCCTTTCTTTTTGTTTGATTTCATGACTGTTCGCTTTGATGAACTTCTCTGGGTTCAGTTAAAGGGATATAGTTATTCTGATAAATTTGACTGTCTGTTCACAATCTTGATCTGAAAATCCTAAATCTAATTATAAGCGAGTTATGGATTGTTACATCACACATCAAAGCGTCTACTCAACCCTGTTGACACAATGATGACGTATGTTAGCGATCGTACGCGCCTGCGCAGTTTGGCACCGGAAGTACGGCGAGGTGCGCGAAACTATGCGAGGGGATTTACAACAAAATATTATGATACCTAAACCAGCTGACTTTGTCAAGTTGTAAAACACTTCCAGGTTCGTATGGTATTAGAAACTAGAGAAGTTAAGAGCACAAGTCAGTCATCAGTGGTCATATTTATAAAATGTCAAACAAGAAGTCAGCCGCTCCTTGAGTTTACATGGTGAAGTGAGCCGCCCCTAAATTTCAAGTGCCCACGTATTCTGATCTTTATGGTAAATGCTCCGGACTCCAGAGCGAGCAGGAGGAACAGACAGAGAGAGCGATGAAGTCAAGTGCTAAATGTCTAGGTCTTACCATAAAACTGACTATGAGATACACGTGTATGAAACGGGAGTAAACACAATACTGTTCAGGGAATAGCTTCGGAGGTCGGGGAAGTTAGTGTGAGAATAATACTGCGAGTCTGCGGTAACTTCCGTTTTTCAAAATAAGGTGTTCACAATTAAAAAACAAAACAAAACAGTTTTTTTGGAGAAAACAATAATTATATATATTTTCTTACCTAAGTAAACAGTGATTCTGATATTGCACAGGTACTATGAAGTACTTTTACTGTGTGCTTTCTGAGAAATCCACTGTCAAAGTCCCTTATAAATCACTATAATGAGCCTTTTTTTCTGACTTTGATGTCTTGTAAAAACATTTTCCTCCATAAGTACACAATGATTCTGATATGGTTGGACTTAGTACTTCTTAGACTACATGCACAGGTACTATGAAGTACTTTTACTTACCATGAAACTTAGAATAGCCTTAACAACAACAACAACAACACAAAGCACTGTCAGTAAAATAGTGGTGGTATGAATTTCTATCACGCAAACTACTGGTGTGTATAAGGAATTATACAAACACAAGATTAATAACATACATAATCTTGAGAGTCACGTCTGTTGTATTCATTGTTGTTGTTGATGCTCTGTTTGTTTCTATCCATCTCTTTCTTTCTACATCTCCCTCTATCCCAGTTTACAAGCCCAGCCTAAATATTTAAAGCCTTTGAGCCCAGCGTAGTTTCAGCAGACGTCCGTTCAACATGAGTCCGGTTCTGCTTGCGGTTTCTGACTCCTAAACGCAGTTTTTTTCTTGCCACTGTAACTTCGCTAAATGTTGCTTAGTGCTCACATTTTAGACAGTCGAGCAAAATATAAGAAGGTAAAAACAACTGAATGATATGTAAAAAGCCAAAAATGAGTTTTATTTTGCAGAAATTACACAGAAACTTTATGGACACAAGCAGCCCTTTCCATTCATTCAGACTCAAAATAAAACAACAATTTAAACTTTTGTTTAACGGTTTCACTGAAGACATTTGATTGATTTATAAAGAGTGAAACAGAAGTGCGGATGTATAAATGTGTGTTGTACACATATTCGTCTGCCTGTGTCTTCCCTCTCACATGAAGGGTGTGGGGGTCTCTCAGCAAAGGGAGCTGATCTCGCTCTTGCTGCAGCCCCACTTGCAGCAGGCGTTGGACAGGCCCACCACCACGTCCCGGCCCTTGCGGTCAGCCTTGCGAAGGGCTTCCAGGATCTCCTCTGTGATGAAAGAACGGGCCTTCCTGCTAAACACGTCCCCCTGGTTGTCTCTGGGTGTGATGCTTAAATCTCTGGTCCCCTGGAGGAGACCCTCCACCACAAAGTTGTGACTCACGCCCTCTGAGGATTCATCCTGACGGGAGCTGAATGGGTCCTCTGAAGAATCTGCTGCACGGAAACGAGAGGAAGCGTCATAAAACATGCAGGCTTCTCTAATACAGGGGAAACAGTTTAATCATTTTCTGTATAAAATCAAATGTAGAAATGATGGAGCATGTGAGTGACACAAGCCGGAGGGACATGGGTAAGTTTACTGAATTATGTCCTGAAGTTGTACATTCATTTTATAGTATATAGTACAGTATAGTACCTGCCCAGTGTTTCCGAGTGCATACATAACAATAATAATAATAATAATAGAATGTACATAAGATCGGGGTATTAGATTTGTTTATTCAAATATAACATAAATAAATATAAATAATAAATCCAAATAATAGCATAACATGTTTCCCCTTTGGCATCTTACTACAGACTGTGACAGCCTGACAGAAAGCCAGTTGTGCCTTACTTTCAAATTATATACAGAGCGCTCATTTGACTGCTCCACAGCCTACTTGTTGCAAAGTTTGCAAGATGTGTTTGAACATTTTATTTTATGGGGCTTTCTGAAAAAATATTCCAATGCCCTATTACATGAGAAGGCCTCAGGATGGGGTCCGTTTATGGAGATCCTCAGGCAGGCAGCCAGGTGTTCACCTTGAAGCTGGTTTCAGGTCTGTTTTCACCTGAGGATAAAGCAAAGAAAATACCACAAACTGCACTAATATGAAGAAAATGCATGATTATTTGTTGTCCTGTTCAAGGTCATGCTCTTACCCTGTTCACCGTTGAGAAATCACGTTGTAATTGACACAGGAAACGGGTAAAACAAGTGCAATGCCTGCAAGGAGGCTCAGACAGGGGTAGAGGTTGGTCCACTCATCAAACTCGCTTGCCAGCAGACTCATGATCTCCTGGTTATTGTTCTTGAAACAACATTTGGTTTACCAAGGCATTAGTCTATGTGTGTGTATTGTGAACTGTAGTTGATTGTAGTCAGAATCAGCTTAATTGACCCACCGTGAATGCCCCAGGAAGGACATGATTTTTGAACGAGGACCACTCCTGCAGGACCTCATTCTCATGTTCAGGGCAACATTTCCTGCGAGTCCGCAGATGAGAGATGTTGATTGTATCATCTTGTAGAGTGGTTGATTGCGGTGCGGGTCCCAAGATACTGAAGGCCCCAAGAATGTCCAGATCATGAAACCTCCTCTCCAGGTGTGTTTCCAGGCCAGTTATGTAAGGGTGGATGACCTACAATGAATAAATCAACATATTTTTAGAAAGAGCCTACACCCACTGTTACCTCCGTCATTAAGGGCCAGGCCATAGTCTATTCAGGAGTATAAATTCCATTTTCTCTCATTCATAGTTTCAAAATTGGACATTTACCTCTCGCTGGGTTCTGGCTCACTGCTCCTCCCTCAGCGCTTCATGACATCTCGCCCTCTCCTATTCCTCTCCTCCTCGTGCTGGCTCCGAGTCCTTGGGGATCATCGAGGTCCTGATGGAGGCGAGGCAGGCATGATCCAGGGAGTGGAGTCTGTCCAGCCAGAGACTGAATTGTGACAGGAACCTATATATAAAAAAGAAAAGATGCTGTTAAGTATTGGTCAGACCTGCAAACAACCCTCATTTCAATGTGTGAAATCAAACAGATTTGAATAAATAGATGATAATATAGATAATAAACACATTAAGCTTACCTGCTCCTTGATTTGTAAAAAGTTGACATTTGCTTTTTGAAAGATTTTGGACAGACATGCGAGGTGGGGCAAAACATCAGCCTGGAGGTAAACTGCTGCCGCTTTATCTGTATGTAGCACAGAATGTGTAGGGTCCCTTTGCCACTGGACATCTTCTCATCTCTGCCTCCTCTGCCAAGGCTCCAAGGAATGCACTCAAGTTCCTCAGTAGGGTCTCGATGACCCTGTGCTGAAAGAGCCAGCTTGTATCCTTCACTTCCTGAAAATGTTGCAATAAAGGACAGAATGATTAGTTATGAATAGACAGAAGATAACTACAATGGTATCAAATAACTATTACCTTTATTTTCAGATCACTGACACCCAGGGTAGCCGATGCTGCCCCGAGTGTTGCAGTACGATTTGCACTGTTTCTGAAAAATAAATGAAGTTCTTAAAGGTGGTCCCTATTCACCCCCATTGAATAGGGACCCCATTCACACGCCGCCAAAATGTATATAAAATCAATGAGTGACAAGCATGGGATACAACAGACAAAACAAGCTCACATAGGCATTAAATATTTACCTGTCATCACGGCTGCCCCCTCAGTCCCAAGTCCATAGAGTTTCTCTGTTGGGAGGCCCTTCCTCAAGATTACATCCTTGATGGCTGTCACAACACAGAGTCTGCTTTGCCATCGTCAATAGAGACCAAGTCCAGGAATTGACTCAACACATGTCCCTCTTTATCCAGGTATCTGAGAGAAAGCAAAGGCAAGTATTTAGTATTAAAAGTTCATTCGGACCAAGGATGTATGCAATTCTAAAATCAGACAAAATAAATGGTCCTATAGCAGACATGCAAATGAAGCAGTCTGGACATAGAGACATCAGTGCTAGCCTGGAAGTCGGCTCCTCGATGACTCCTGCTAAGATCTCAAGCATTCCGTCAATGATACGATGAGATCTATAATTATTCCTCTGGTCAATCTGACGTTGGGAAAAGTAAAATATAAAATATTTAAAAAATGTATTCATTAATGTTAAGATTGAATTAAATTTGAAATTATGGCTAGGGGACCTTTACCTTTAATCTCTTGAAATAGTTACATCCTAGAAGCTCAGCCAGGCTCAACAGCTTTGGGTAGTTTGTGTGGGGGGCCAGTTACTTTTTTATGAGCCAGTAAAGGCCCTTGAACCCACCAATGATTGCCTCGTGCTCTAAAACAACAGTTGGCTCAGAGGAATCCATCATTGAGATGCCTGTAAATGACAAAGTTATTAAAAATGGATTTGAATATACTGAAGTTATTACAAAACGGCTGTTGAAATCAGAACCCACCAGATGAAACAAGAGGCCTGACATCTGATGCTCTCCTGGTGGTGCTTCAGTGACGTGCCGTTCCAAGTAATCTTTTCTGTATACAGTCACTCCGACCTCAAGAAAAGCTCTCTTTGCCCTGCCTTTCTTATTTGCAGCACAGTCAACAAAACATCCCTAAAAAGTAAAGCAATCATTGATCAAATTAGCTAAATATCCACAGATATACCTGTTAATTTATTCTTTTTTTGTGATTGAATTATGCACAACACAATAAGATCACATATAATAACAAGTAGCTGAGGAAATAAGAAAGAAAATGGGGGGAAAAAAAGATTATTCATGATAGAACAAATTATGCAGGTAAAAATGTAACTTACCATGCTGTGTGTGGTACAGCCAAGTCTTTGAGGCATTCTCAGCCACTCTGGATCAGTGCCTCTGTGCTTGATGTCCTGTCTACAAAGCACAGAAGAATAGAAATGAGGCCTATTTCTAAGGAAATGTGCTTTTCTGACCTGACCTGCTTCTGCATCTGTGTTTGCTGTTGTCCTCCTCTCCTATTTCTCTCTCTCCATTACCCACATCCTATCCCATCCTGACTCTCCCTAGCAGTGCTTTTAGCTCTCGCAGCAATGTGTACTGTGTAACTATATTAATAACCATATTAATTTTCACTGAACTCATTTACAGAATATAGCAGTAGAAATATAAAATATAAATAACATATGGAATGAAAATAAGATATAAAGCACATAGATATAAAGTATAAGAAATAGTTTGAAGAATACAGCCATGTACTGAGCTCATGTTAATAATAAATGAGTTACTGTATGTTCTGTACTAAAGCACAGAGAGTTGGGACCTGTTAATGATTTAAATAATTCAGGTTATATTTGTTTCATGTTAAGATGAAGTACTATCCACAATAAGCTGCTTAATTTTTCCTCACCCAAAATCTGAGATCATTTGATGTGGAATATCATTGTGTGAGTGAGTGAGAGAGCTGAAAATAGAATGATTACAATAAGGTTTATCTTCTTAACTTTGAATAGATGTTGATTACCTGAATACTGGACCTTTGTTGTCTGGGTAGTACACTGTTGAATTTATAAATGTAATCTTACACACAGATGAATACAGAAAAATAGATGAGAACAAAAAAAATGATTTAATGAATAACTGATATTTTCTCTCTTTCTTTGCCATCCTGAAGACCCCTCACTAAAAGTCCATGTTCTCCTGGATCCGTGTCACATGTTCGAGCTTCTTCAGAATGACATTTCAACAGTCAAAGTTCTGGTGAGAGAAGATCGCCAGCAGATAAGACAGCAGTACATCAAGGAGCTCCACAAGCTTCAGGAGGAGGAGGAGGGTTTGCACCTTGGAAGACTGTATTCATGCTTCAGCTGTTCAAATAAAAATAGATCTCCTCCAAACAACTTGCAATCAAACCATTTTCTTCCCATTTTAAAACCCTTTGTCCAGTTTAGATGGGAGAAGTTGATATTATGTGATATTGATCTGGGAAGACTACATTTCTAAATCATTTTTAACTGTGCTTTTATTCACAAGTTATTGATCTTATTTACTCTCCATGTATATTGATTTAAGAATGGGGCTGTGTTTAAGGTCATCATTTTGCAATGACTCTGTTCCATCCCATTTTAAGAAATGAACTGCATTAGTATTTATCAAAAGAATAAAAAGTTGTGTAAAAGTAGACTTCCTTCCCTAAGCTATTGAGTTGAGCATTAATGCACATTTTAGTCTTGTCATTTCAAATCTGAAATGTATACTCATAAGTAGACATAAAGGAGTGCATTTATATAGAAATATTTATTTAATCTGAAAAACAACATTAAAAAAAGTCTGTTTTTATAGCAGAGATTAACATGTTTACAGCTTGGTACAAAACAAACAAATAGGTGTGATTAGCTCATGTCTCGATCGACACACACTGTACGGGGGGTGAATGTTTTGATGACTCATCAGTTTTGATTTGATGAAGGATAAGAGTTATTCACAATAAGGCGTGTAGCTGACCAGCTTGACAGGCGGGCGCGGTGTAACGGTTTGTCAAGAGGCTTAAAACACGTCTCAGCTCTCAGTCTGTGGGTGTCATCACTCAGGCCATCCGGGGGAGACCTCCCTCACAGCGAGCTGTTGAAGAGAAGCAACCCGAAATCCACCCCAGAAGAACCAACAAATGCAGATGTTGTTGAAGCTCAGGTTTCTTCCTCTGTCTCTGCAGCTCTCTGGGCACCTCGACGGACCAGTCACCAATAATCCACACTGTGTCTATAGGAGAAATACAAAGGTGTTCAATTAATGCCTCAGACAAGACAAAATGTACAGTTAACTACATGTGACAGTTCAGGGTGTTTTTTTGTTATTAGCCACATCTGCAGGAATAATATTGAACAAGGTAGCTGCAGCTCATCATAATAGATGCCAGTCTTAAACACTATTTTTTCTAATACTTAAATTTTTTGGTGTGAAGCTGACACTGTCCACAGACTCCATGACTTCACGGGGTTCAATAGAAAACAAATGTCTTATAATAAATGACAAAGGGTTTTTAATTGAGGATATGCTGGCAGAGGTAGGGGCATCACTGATCATCCCCCCACTAAAAACCGCCCCTCAGCTCAGCACATCAGACACTGGAAAAACTCAAGCTATTGCCTGCCTGAGAGTGTTGGTGGAGAGGATAATACGACGTGTCAAGGAATACCATATCTGGGATGGGGTTGTTCCTCTCTCCTTGGCCGGCTCCATCAACCAACTATGGGCAGTTTGCTGCCTGTTGACGAACTACCAAGGCCCCCTGGACATCAAAGGTGACAAGCCTGTCTAGCTGGTTGGATTTAGCACATTCCCCAGTTATTAATGACAATTAATCAAATGTAATGTATACATGAATTGTATATCTGTAATGTATATTATTTTGTTTATATGTTATTTACATTACAAATCAAGAGATTAACACATGAATTGTATATATGTGATGTTCATTATTTTGTGTATGATATGTTACTTATTTACATTACAAAGTCAAGAGATTAACATTTGAATAAAAAAGAAGTAAACACAGACCCTCACATCACATATTCCTCATTTTTATCTAAAATGGGATCACAGCATGTCAAGTAGAATAACTATTTAGTGCAGCATAAAAAACAGAACTGTAGTCAGTTACACAAATACATTTTAGTTTTAATTCATTAAAAGGCACATGTAAACATTTCATTTAACATTAATTAAACAGTCTTATTTACAAGGTTATGATTTTTCACTCAACAATTCTTAAACTGCATTGATAGCACATACAGTACTCAATGTTTGGACTTGAGAAACACATCCATATAGATGTTGTAATAGAACATGTCAAGCTGCTGCCTCATTGAACGAATGGTGTCTTCATCCCTCCAGACCCTCTGAACTGTGAGATCTGTGTGTGTGCGTGTCAGTTACAAAGTCACACCACTCCAGTCCGCTGATGGCAAGTTGGCCCTGAACCTGCCAGTAATATTTATGACCCTTTTTAAGTGTGGCCTGACCTCTGACTGGTGTTAGGTGCTTAACCTCAGCAACAGAATCGGTACTGCAGCATTTCACTTCCACCAGTCCAAATGGTGGAGTTTCAGTCGGGTCAAAAACTTTGCCATCTGGGCTGACACCAAGGTGAGGTGCATCAGGGTGCACAATGAAGACAAATTAAACAAATCAGAAAACTGTTTTATTATGTCAGGCTCCTGCTTCAGACCCCTTTTCATTGCCAGGGTCTGTGGCGCTCCTTTAAGAATATGCGCTGCCAGGGCTTTTGCTGAGAACTCACCACGTACATGACATGCCTCCCTGAACCTGCTGGCAGTCACTCTTGGCTTTCGTACTGAGACCCACAGCGGGCTGACAGACTGTTGCCTGGTCTCAGCTTCTATGGCAGCAGAGAGTTCGTGAGACACCTTTAGGCTCTCAAGGTGGTAATGCTGCTCATAGTCAGCAGTAAACTCAAAGTCAGCTAGAAACCTGTAGCCTTCAACAGGCAGCAGAGGGAATTCTGGGGCATTTGGATGTTTCATTATTTCCCTAGTAGCCTCTAAGGGGCACTGGTATGATAGAACTGATCCGAAGGGCACAAGACCAAATTTGGACTCCACCATGGTGAGTTCCTCAAGTCCATGAAGAATCTTACAGATCCCCAGCTGTGGCTAAATGTCTTTCAATTTCTCTCCAACAGACATCACACCCGGGTCAGGAAGGGGCCCCACCACACAAGATTATATGAGGATTCATCAGTTATATTTTGTGTGTTTTTAATAGAACTGCCAACTGCAATTGTTTGCACACCTCTGCTGGAGACTCTGCTCTTCCTCTTCCTCCCATCAAGGTCCTGACCACCTCCCCCCCCTCTCTCAGCTCCTCATCAGCAGCTTCAAAGGACAGCCCACCTCACCCTCACCCCGCTCACTGTCCCACTCTCACTCTTACTACCAGCCAGGTACAAAGAGAACTCTCCAGACTCCACATCAGAAAAGCCAGTGGACCAGACAACATCAGTCCCAGGATCCTCAAGGTGTGTGCGTATATACATAGATATATATACATATATACTGTACATTCTATATATTTATTATTATACTAGTCTATATTATATAACATTTCATTATATTACACTATATTGTTCATATTGCACTATATTATACCATTTATTTATCATACCAAGTCACTTTAATCATCACTTGTCACTTTATCTTGTCATTCTCTTCAAATACTGTTTCAATTCTCAATTCCCCCCAGTTAACTTCAACATTCATTTTTGTACTGTATATACCCCCTGTTTTTATTTTTTATTTTTATTTTTATTTATCTCATCTATTCTGTTTAATGTGTATTTGAGCTTTCTTGTCTGTGCTGCTGTAACGCCCGAATTTCCCCTCTGGGGATCAATAAAGTATTATCCTATCCTATCCTATCCTATCCTAGATGTTTAGAATAACATTCATATGGTTGACTCACCTGAATATGCTGCATACAAGGTGGATTTTACACCTGATTTGACACCAACTTCAATTTTGGTTTCCGAACCACCATCTCATCCACTGACTCTGGCTGGATCCCCTGTTAAATGGCAACAAAGACATTTCAATTAATATAATATACAGGAAAAGATTAAAAGTTCCATTACAAAAGTTAAATTGTAGTAAGACACCAAATTGGGAGACAGTATATTGTTAGGGTTAAAATGTTTTGATTTCTTTTGACAGAAACAGAAGACATTGTGTAGTAGCCTACATCAGAATGGTGGGTGGCATAGATCAACTCTGAAAAAAACAGTCAACCTAAGATAACTTGCAAATAATCACTTTTTCCATGTCATTTTCTGGTTCAAGTCAATTACTTTATTTATTCTTTTTCAAATTGGATTTTTTTTTATAGTCGAATTAAGAATTCGTGTTAGGGGAACCGGAGCACCCGGAGTAAACCTAAATAAGAGAGACAAGGATTAAAAGGTAGAAAAGGGAAAGCTAGGGTCTAATATTAATTACTTTTCAATAAGTTGTGCAGTTGTTGTGCACTATTTATAATTTCAACAATCAACTTTATCAGCTTCAGTTTTTATAGAACTGAGGGAATAAGGTGATAAAGTGAAAGGTTTGGGGAGGGGGTGGAGCTAAAGGGGGAGATAAAAGGGGAGAAAATGAACGGTTGGTGAGGTATAGAGGGGGGGCTATTCCAAGACTTCGCAGTCACAGCAACAGAGGAATCGCTCTGGAGTATTTTTCTCCTCCTTCTTCTTGCCCTTATTTGACTTGACTCCAACTTGCTGCACTTTATTCATCCTCAGTTTCTTAAACCAGCTCCACCTATTTGACTTGACTCTGACTTGTTCTTCAGAAATAGTTGGCTGCACATTATTCTTTTTCTGTTTGATGAAGATGCTCCACCACTTTGACTTCTTCTCTGCTTCTTGCTCAACAAAGCTTTCCTCTGTATTAGCAAACTCATAAAGTTCATCCATTTCCAAATGATTGCGAAGGGACGGAGTTGTGTCCATATTAATTATCCCCTGCTCTGTGTCGATCTTTTCATTGCTCCGCCAATTGACTGACTTCTTCTCTGGGACTTCACTTTTGATATCTGCATTTCTGTGGCTCCTTGAAGTGTCAATTTGTTTGCAAAGGCTTTTGAGAACATCTTTCAATGTCCTTATGACACCTTTGAACACCCCTCTGCATGCTCTGCAGTTTGGGCACTTGGCACAGGTACCAGAATGGACAACAAAGGGTTGTTTTAAATCTTTCATAGCCTTTAAGATAATGGAGTCATCGCCATTGGTGAACATATTGAGGAAAGCCTCTGCAAATGTGGGAGTAACTCTGATCGATGCGTCAGCACCAACCACTTCCCAGAAAGCCTCGCTGAAGGAGCCTTTTAAATTCTGTTCCATTTTTTCATTGTAGATTTTACTGGCCCTTCTATGACCTAAACCTAAGTTCAACTCGTTGCAAACTATATCATCAAAATACAATGAAGTGACTGTCTCTACGGAAAATCTCAGCACATCTGCATACATGCTGGTCAGCTTCTTCTTCCCCTCCATGTCCAATATGCCTCTGCTTAAATCATTTTTTTGCCTCTTAGTAAGGCTGTCAAAGAATGACTTGAATATAATACAAAAGCTATTTTTCAGTAGCATTACTTTCTCAGCAAAGTGTTCCTCTTCATCATCCATTTCCAAATGATTGCAAAGGGACGAAGTTGTGTCCATATTAATTATCCCCTGCTTTGTGTTGATCGTTATAAAGATGCTGCTTCCTTTTCCATGTTAGATGGATCCATTGTGCTTTGTTTGAGATTAGACTTTTTCTGTTGAGAGCTTTTTAAAGTTTTCCCCTTCCTTCCTTTCTTTTTGTTTGATTTCATGACTGTTCGCTATGATGGACTTCTCTGGGTTCAGTTAAAGGGATATAGTTATTCTGATAAATTTGACTGTCTGTTCACAATCTTGATCTGAAAATCCTAAATCTAATTATAAGCGAGTTATGGATTGTTACATCACACATCAAAGTGTCTACTCAACCCTGTTGACACAATGATGACGTATGTTAGCGATCGTACGCGCCTGCGCAGTTTGGCACCGGAAGTACGGCGAGGTGCGCGAAACTATGCGAGGGGATTTACAACAAAATATTATGATACCTAAACCAGCTGACTTTGTCAAGTTGTAAAACACTTCCAGGTTCGTATGGTATTAGAAACTACAGAAGTTAAGAGCACAAGTCAGTCATCAGTGGTCATATTTATAAAATGTCAAACAAGAAGACAGACTTTGAGTTAGCCTATGTGTCGTAAAATGACAAACTGGCAAGCTTAAAACAAGGATACAAGACCACTTTGTAAGAGGCCAGGGTCGTTATTAACAAGACAGAAAACTAGCAAAGTGAACCTATATGACAGGGCACATTTCATATTGTGTCTTTGGCTTGCTAGTGTTACACCCCTGTAGCTCAGTAGTCCCATGACAGCTCTCAGCTCTCCCACAGTCTTTGGTTTCTTCTCCTTTAAAGCTCTGACAGCAAGCGTATCAGCAGGGTCCATTTTGCTGCCCTCTGCAGATATACGTCCTAAATAACGAACCTCACGCTTGAAGACTTCACACTTACTTGGTTTCAACTTTATCCCATGCTGACGTAGTCGCTGTAACACTGTTCTCACATCCTCAACATGGTCCTCAAATGATTTGCTAAAGACAAGCGTGTCATCCAGGTATGGTATGAAGATCTCATCACGCAGCCCTTCCAAACATTCTTCCATACATCGCTGGAAGGCAGCTGGGGCATTCATCAAACCAAAGGGTATTCGAATCCATTCATAAAGACCCCAAGGTGTCACAAAAGCTGTCATAGGTCTGCTTTCTTTAGCCATGAAGCCCTGATGGTAAGCTTTACCTTGATCTAAGAGAGAGAACCAGGAATTTCCACCTAGGCCATCCATGATGTCTTGCACTCTGGGAATCGGTTGGCGATCAGGAAGGGTTTTCTTGTTCACTTCACGGAAGTCAATACACAGCCGCAGAGTTCCATCTTTTTTTCGTACACAAACCACTGGTGATGCATACGGTGAGTTTGACTTCTCCACCCAGCCTTGTGCGATGAGGTCATGCAAGTAATCTTTCATCTCTCTGTAAAGTGGCTTAGGTACAGAGAGGTATGTTTTTGCGACAGGTTCAGTGTCTTTCAGAGATATGCTGAGTTGCAGTTTCTCTATGCAGCCGATATCATCATCTGTTTTTGAGAATGAAGCCGACTCCTCTCTCAACATCTGGTGAGCTATCTCCTTCTCGGGTTCGCTGAGGTGGCTCAGATTCACAGGTGGGTCCCATAAATTGTCATTACTGTGTTTCTTTTCAACTCTGATGTGATTCATAGTTGCTGGAGGTGGAGGGCGGCAACCCTCTAGCATGGAAGCTGGATAAACTGCCTGAATCTGCTGCACAGTCCCAATCACAGTCCTTCCTGCCAGCACTATGTCATGGTCTGTAGGATTCTGTACACTAACAGTAATAGATGGTTTATTACCTTTTCCCACTTTTACAAGCGTGTCACAGAATTGAAGTCCCTCAGCCCAGCGTGGGTTCACATCTGGCTCAAAGATAAGTGTTGTATCTTCATCTGGTGCAGACACATTTACATGGCACTCAACTTTGACAGACATGTGTTTTGGTATGTTGATCCTGTCTTTTTTTGTCTTCACAACATATTCATGATTTTGCTCAACACTTACTTGCTGTACAAAGGCTTCTGCTTGGTTTGGCTTGAGATCAGGGAATGCTGCCCTCACTGCGTGACTGAGGCGTTCTCTGTTGTTAGAGCTGGACTGTTTTGATTCACTGTTTATAATGAGATCGATAACATTAGAGCCAATTATGGGACGAAACAGATTGTTACCTTTCATCACAAGTGTTGGAACTATAACTTCTGTGGTGACTGCTTCTCCTGGAGCTAGTCTGAAAGTAATCTTCACCCAGCCTGCATATGGTATATTCTCACCATTTGCTGCCACAATGTCAAGAGTATCTGCACTGTCCAGAATTTCAGAAATGTCTCTCAGTCTCAAGTCTGGTACGTGTTCTTGTTTCCATTGTTCATCCATTATTGTTACTTGGGAACCTGAGTCCCACAAAGCTTGAACTCTTTCATGTTGAATGTAACAGTCGATCACATATTTTTTTCCTACCAGAGGAGCCACTTTTGCTTGTTTTCTTCCTTTTGAGTGAGTGTTCACAGTCATACATGAAAATGGCACACATTTTTCTTGGTGCACAGCCCAACCATTAACTTGACATGACTTAGAACAGTAGAGTTCATTTTTACATGATGCACATTGTTTCAGTCTCATCTCTTCACCTTCTTTCCCACAGTGAGCACAGTGCTGGGACCTCTCTGTATGACTGGTCACTCCCTGTCCCGCGCGAGCGACCTTTCCCCGTTTAAAGGGTCACCTCCAACATGTCTTTGTCCTCTAGCTCGACAACCAGCCAGGAAATGCTCACTGCTGCCGCACCTGAAACAGTGTGTACAGTAGTCCTCAGCTCCCCGCTGTTGACAGCTAAAACATCTCCTCATACGTCTCTGATTTTGTGGTGGGAAGCTGCGCTGTGGGGCAAACTTTTGCTGATACTGTGCAGTCTCACCTCTCTGTCCGGGGCCAGGCGTGTACCAGTATCTCTGGGGCAATTCTTGCATCTGATGACCTGGGAACTGCTGAGCTGATGTGCCATCCAATCCTCTTGTTTGAGGCTGCTGATCTCTATACATGTACTGGGGCTGCTGCATAGACTCTCTTATCTGGGATACTTCGACTTTAAGATCTTTCAGCAAAGTCATTTCAGACCTCATTTCTTCAAGCTGAGTCAATACAGTTGAGGGAATTTTACCTGAGTTCTGTTGAGTTGATGGTTTTTCATTCTTTTCAACAGGAGCAGTGTTGGACTGGGCTGAGTGAATATTTATAGGACGTTGTTGTCCCAACAGCTTCCTTTTATTTTGGCTCTCCGTCTCATAAGCACATGCTGTGTTCATTCGCTCAAGTAACAGTTCATCAGAGATGTCAGTTTGTTCAAGGTATGGTCGAAGGTCACGTTTTATGTTATCATTTTGTAGCCCAGTTAACACAGTGTGAAGAAACATGTTCTGTACTAAACCTGGGTCATATTTGAGGCCTGACTCTGCTTCTTGTGAGGCAAACAAAATCTTTTGTCTGAGGTCAAAAGCACGAATGAGGAAGTTCTGCGGAGTTTCTTTGATGCCTTGAACTTCTGAGGTCAGCTGTTTGTAGAGTTCGGTTGCACTCTTTTCCTGGTAATGAGAACGAAGTATCCGTCTTAATGTGGGTACGGTCAAGTTAGCTTTTCCCTCTAGGTAGCTACGAATTTGCATGCCAGGGGAGATTGCTTTTATCACGGCATCCACAATCTCAGATTCTGGAACTCCTTTGCTCAGGCCATGTTCGATTTGTCGAGCTAAACTTGAAAAAGTGAGTCTCTCCTTCTGTCCAGGCTCACCAATTTAACCAGATATTTTAAAGTCTTTATGCCAAGGTGGATGACAGTGAGATGCGCTCTGTGTAGATGTTCTGCTAGAAGCCTTGTTGTTGATATCTATATTTTCTTGATCATCTGTTTTCCCGTGCCCCTGTGTTGTCGTCAACTGAAGCTGCAGAGCCTCAATTTCTTTCACTAGCCTTTCCTCTTCTTGATTTCGTTCTCTTTGTTGCTCTGTTAATTGTGTTCCTTGGGCATTTATCTGTCCTGATTTATCTTTCTTTTCAGCTACCTGGAGCTCAGAAATTGTGTCTTGTAGATGGAGTAAGTCAGACATACCTTTGTCCTCCAGTTTCTCTAACTCCGCTCTCTGGATGTGGTTTGAAATGAGTGTGATGAGTGCTGCACGACCCTTGCCAGTGACATGCTCAAATTCTGGGCCTGCGATGAAGAGATTGTCACGTAATTCCACCAAAATGGCTCTGGACAGCGCACACAATCCTCCTATTATTTCAAGCTGTAACTTCTCTAACTCTGATGAATCCATCTTTCAACAGAAGAGCTTAGGTGTCTGGGTTAAGTAGTGCCTTTGACCTTTGAGGAGTGGTAGTTGCCCTCCTAGTATGTCGTGATACCTCAGATTGCATGCACACTTTTCTCAGGTGTCGGGATACCACTGCAGCCGGTTCACCTCCTGCTCTCGATGTCTGGTAGATGTAAAAGGGCTGTACGATGCTCTGGGACATCAATCTCGAGTAGACACTGGCCCAGGCAACACACAATCCCAGCGGTGCCTCCAAATGTTACACCCCTGTACAGCGTACTGTAAGGGGAGAAATAAAGAAGAAAGAAACAAACACGTTGTTGCTGGCTTTCATTCAATGGTGTAATGAATAATATGCAATAACACATCATATTATCATTGTACAATATTATACACTTAGATGAACATACATGCACTGTTTAATACCTTTACATCTGTCATATAACAGGCTAGTATTTCTCAATATTGTATAATCTACTGCTTGTTTGATGTAAACACATTTAACTCTTTCTTAGTTGCTTTAGTAGTTATACACATACACACTTGCAGAGTGATATTTCTTTAAACTGTACCATGTAACTGTAATTGTTCAACTGACCGATACAACTTAAATAACACACTCTCAGTAGACGCACTACACCTGTCTCTATTGCTCTCTGTCTGTGTGATTCAAGCTAGCATGCACGCATCACGGCAAACACATTCATGCTTAAACTGCTTCATAAACATACTGAAATTACTTTGTATACAGAAAACATATCACTAACTTGTTCCCGGAAACTTACAACACATTTATACTTGGTTTTATTCACTTTTAACCAGTATTCTTACCTGTAAGGGGAGAAATAAAGAAGAAAGAAACAAACACCTTGTTGCTGGCTTTCATTCAATGGTGTAATGAATGACGCTCAGACAACACGCTCCCCCTGCTGGCGTAAAACCGGAAGTGTAAAACAATAACAAAAGCTTAAGACCAAACCAATCAATTACCGATATGCTTTTAAACTTAACCTTAGCAGCATGAATTAACATTAAATTATAACTAGCTTTTTAGCATTTTTAAAGGATATACAACATTTTAGAAAGACACTAGTTTTAACATGTATTATTAATTTAACTTAGTGCACAATCTTATATCCATTACATAGACAGGCTGTATAAACGTCATTGAAAGGTTCAAATAGCCTAGCCTATATTTTGCGGCTCCAGACAGATTTTTTTGGGTGGAGCTACTGGCAAAAATGTCTCTTTTGCAGACCCCTGCAATTACCCAAATAAAGAGTAAATTATCTTATTCCAGACATACTTCTTTTGTAGATGCATGTCCTGCGATGTGACTATTGCGCATGCGCACATCATGATGACGATGAAACAATATATCGTGTCGTGTGGACATTTTGGATGTGGTTGGCTACGGAACTCCACCTGGCCACAACCTCCTCCCCTAATGCTAAAGTTGATTCCGACCAGTAAAGGCGCTTTATCACGCTCTTCCTTCACAAACCAACATCCTGTGTTTTGGTTATTTTTGCAAGCGCATCCATTTTTTTCCCAATCCTTGGTCACAAGACAAAAGATTTTCAAACACAAATTAATTTTTTATCATTGTTTAATTCAAATACATACCGTTTGCCCCCATACTTGGCAGATTGTCCTGCAATTATAAGATAAACGCAGAAAAATATTTTATTTTATTTTTATGCATTAATGGACAATAATTACCACAGAACCACGGAAAGCTTTTCTTTGACTGTCAGCATTTTTAAGACGGTGTTTTTGGGTTCGCCATATCTGTACATTGCATTCTGCGTCACCATATTTCTTCGCTGCTTGGCAGTTGATTGTCGACTCTGCTAGTTTTATCACCAGCATCTTAAAGTTAGCATCAAAACTTCTTCTCATTTGTTTGTTAACTTGCACCACTTTTGAGCAGCCTTATTCGGGCCGTCACTGTGCGTCTGCATCATTCAGGCGAACTGTCACTGTTGTGAGTTTTGATTGACCGCTTTACATGTGGGGGTGTCCCAACAACTGCTGTAGTAATGCTGCAGCTCCCAGTGCAAATGGGACATCTTTTGAATTGTCTTCATGGACAATGTACTTGGTCTCTCAAAGTAGCAACACATAGCCTACAGTTTTAATCATTGACTAATTAATTATTAAAGGTTAAGATTAATAAAAAGTTATTATAAGTAAAGTGACATGGTTGTCACGTCGGGGAATATTGCTCTGCTCACCCTCCTCTCGTATTTATCCACATCAATCATGAGTGTGATTTAATAAAAAAATATTGTTTGAAGTAGTGTAGATGGCATTCAAATCTACTACGATCACGCTGATGGATCGTTTTCATTAAAAAGTGAGCGTTTGAGCTTTGATTATGCTTGATGAACTCTTTGGAACTCTTCAATATTGTTTTTTTTTTTTCACGTTTTCAAGCTGGTCAACATCTGCTCAAGGATTTTTCATGTGTTTAGGAAAATGCTGTACCACTGATTTGCTGTGAAACAGACACAGAAAATATGAATCTACAATCAGTTATCTTAACGCACAGACTTGCGTGTGGGTGTGTGTGAAAACATAGTGTGGTGGAAGGTATTGAAGAGTGCACTTACACAAAGTGCTTCATGAAACGAAAGGTGCAGGCACTGGTCTGGCAGGGCAAAAAAAGAGCAAGATTGCAGAAAGCTGCGGCTGGGCAACAGACCCAGGTGCTCCAACTGAAGTGGATGCAGACCATCTCCTTTGGCATCTCGAGGAAAACACAGGCACATTAGTACATAGACACCAGCTTATAAAAATACAAGCAGGGGCCGTCACAATGTACACAAAAACATATGTTGACATTATTAAAACTTTGGTAAGGCCTATGTGACTTTAACCTCTGAATTCTGATGGCTGATGGGAGCTGATGGGAGCATGACCCAGAAATTACAAAAAGACATAATAATACATACTTGCTCAATCAATGTAGGTGTTCTAATGTTTTGAATGGGTCTTGAAATTCACCTGCTCTCAGCCAAATGTTGGCTGTGGTTAAGAAGTGTGTAAGTTTCACCTGACATGTAGGCAGCTCAACCAGGTTTAGACTGCAAATAAAATAATATCAACTGCTGAAACTCTGAACCCAGCTTCCTGACAAAAGTTAGTTTCAAGCTCTGGTTATGACAAAGTAACAGTGGCAAAATAATTCGGACTTAATATGGAGAGACAAGTAATAAGTGAAAGCAGCAAGCGGAATAATAACTCATGCTCATATAACTACAAATCAAGCAAATAACTGCCAGCTAGTGTAATGGATATAAGATTGTGCACTAAGTTAAATTAATAATACATGTTAAAACTAGTGTCTTTCTAAAATGTTGTATATCCTTTAAAAATGCTAAAAAAAATAGTTATAATTTAATGTTAATTCATGCTGCTAAGGTTAAGTTTAAAAGCATATTGGTAATTGATTGGTTTGGTCTTAAGCTTTTGTTATTGTTTTACACTTCCGGTTTTGCGCCAGCAGGGGGAGCGTGTTGTCTGAGCGTCATTCATTACACCATTGAATGAAAGCCAGCAACAAGGTGTTTCTTTCTTTCTTCTTTATTTCTCCCCTTACAGTACGCTGTACAGGGGTGTAACATCTAAGCCCACTCACATTTCTAATATAACTAAATGAGCATTTATTTATATACTTTACCACATTAAGTGACAACTCTCCAGCTGGGATCTCATCAATCACCCCGTCTTTCTGTCTGCCTGCCTGCCTGCCTGCCTGCCAGCCAGCCAACACTCAACAAGAAACCACTGAGCTGATGTACCGGCTCATTGTGAGCTGAGAGAAGACCTGCAGACACGTGCAACATGGGTATGTCTGCAGGCCTTATTTCATGTTTGATGGAGGTTAAAAGCCACGACCATCAGGGCAGAAAAGGTAGACAGTTTCTGTTCAGTAACAATAAGTTGAACATAAAGTAACACACCCACTTATGGAAAAAAAGTAGACAGAAATAGTAAATCAAATAATGCAAGATACAGTGAAAAAATGGATTCAATGAATTAGAAATCAATATTAATCCCAGCTGATGAATGAATAAACAAATATATAAATAATACAAAAACAAACAAATAACTTGCTATGTAGATTTGTCTTTTACCTACAAGTCTCTGAGTTTGAACTATTATACTACTTTTACATATTTTGGGATTTATTTGAAATACAGAAGCTTTTTACCACTTTGGATTTCACTCTGCATCTCCAAATAAATGTATCACCATGCAAGGTATCATGAAGAAGACATGTCTGTAAGAGCCACTTCATGATTATTAAACATGGAAAATAACTTCCAACGACATTCGGACATTAAAAGACTACAAATGGTAAAGTAAACGGAGTTAACCACAAAGTTAGTTATATAAAGAAAAGGGTTTGGAGGTATAAAGACGGTCATGTGTTTGGACTCAGTCCAACACTAAACTCTACTGGATGACTACAGAACTACAATCTATTAACACAGTTCAGGACGGTTAAAAGATCTTGCATTTTATTAAAAAACATCTAGGCCTACTGAATTACATTTATTTGAATACTTATGAAGCTGTAAACAGATCCTGCTGCACTATGAAAGTGTAATCTATGGATTTCTCTTCATATAATGATGTTTATTCTTCTTTTTTGTAATTGAAATATTTGTCAAATATTTCACCTCGAGATATCACTCATGCAATTTGAGCAGACTTTACCTTTAATTATGTCAGAAACTATACAGTAAGATCTGCTGAAAATTCTCAGGACTACAGCCAGGGACACGAGGAATAAGAATCCAGTGAAAGTTTCTTGTCTTAACATAGTGTTTTTTTTTCTGTCAGCCGTTATTATTGACGGTATCTTTTGCACGGCCGCATTCCTTCTTTTACCGTGGTCAAGTGAGCCGTCTTTTGCAAAACCCGGTCAAGCCAGCCGGTGCTTAAAAAGTGTCTAAACAAGGAATTACAGTACGGGTGCTCGTAGCACCCAAAAATGAGAAATGCGGCCGCGTATTTTGAGAAATTGTTATTAAATAAGACGTGTAAAATAATATAAAAATGTATTTAAAAATTGTATGAGTTCTCTACATTTTAAGATGCTTTAACTGAAAAGTTTTTGAGAAAGATTAAGTTTAATTCTGCTCAAATTGCATTGAGACGCTTTGATATTTTAGTCATATTGATTATTTTATTTTGAAAAATCTATGACAGGTGACAAAGCTCTTTCAATGGGTTCTTGTTCCTCATGTCCCTGGCTGTTTCCTGAGAATTAGCAGCAGATTTGACTGTATAGTTTTTGAGAAAAATGAAGGGAAATTCTGCTCAAATTGCATTGAGATGCTTTGATATTTTACTCATTTAGATTATTTCATTTTGAAAAAGAGGTGACAAAGATCTTTCAATGGATTCTTTCTCTTCATGTCCCTGGATGTTATCCTGAGAATTATCAGCATATGAGTAAAATCTGCTGAAAATTCTCAGGATGACAGCCAGGGACATGAGGCACAAGAATCCATTGAAATATCTGTCAGAGATTTCTTCAAAATAAAATAATCAATATGACTAAAATATCAAAGCATCTCAATGCAATTTGAGCAGAATTTACATTTATTTTTCTCAAAAACTACTACGGTTACTCATGATCTGTGAGTGCAGTCAAGAATACAGGGGTGTACATTCTGCCAGGAAGACTTTTTTTTAAAACTAATATGCTACAGATTGCTACAGGCTTGGGTGGCTCAGGCTTTCTCACCTAGCTGTGGGAGTGTCACCCACCTGGGGGAGGGGTTACTGCCCTTTGTGATTTCATGAAGGGAAAGTCTCCAAACGGTCTGTTTGAGCACACTTTTTTTTTTACTCACCAGAAAACACGATCTTGAAGAGTTACATTTGTTTTCTCCAGATCTTACCTTAACAGATTTACTATGTAGGCAACAAAAATGTCAAAATGTTTTGTTTTAAAGATTTATTTTTGGGCTTTTTGTGCCTTTAATGGATAGATAGGACAGTGGATAGAGTCGGAAATCAGGGAGAGAGAGTGGGGAACGACATGCGGGAAAGAAGCCACAGGCGGGAAGCGGCCCGCCTGCTTGAGACGACAGCCTCCATACATGGGGCGTGCGCACTAACCACTGCCCCACCAGTGCCCCAAAAATGTCAAAATGTTTTGATTTCTTTTGACAGAAACAGAAGACATTGTGTAGTAGCCTACATCAGAATGGTGGGTGGCATAGATCAACTCTGAAAAAACAGTCAACCTAAGATAACTTGCAAATAATCACTTTTTCCATGTCATTTTCTGGTTCAAGTCAATTACTTTATTTATTCTTTTTCAAATTGGATTTTTTTTTATAGTCGAATTAAGAATTCGTGTTAGGGGAACCGGAGCACCCGGAGTAAACCTAAATAAGAGAGACAAGGATTAAAAGGCAGAAAAGGGAAAGCTAGGGTCTAATATTGATTACTTTTCAACAAATTGTGCAGTTGTTGTGCACTATTTATAATTTCAACAATCAACTTTATCAGCTTCAGTTTTTATAGAACTGAGGGAATAAGGTGATAAAGTGAAAGGTTTGGGGAGGGGGTGGAGCTAAAGGGGGAGATAAAAGGGGAGAAAATGAACGGTTGGTGAGGTATAGAGGGGGGGGCTTATTCTTTTTCTGTTTGATGAAGATTTTTGATGAAGACACTTTTACTTCTCTGGGACTTCACTTTTGATATCTGCAAATCTGTGGCTCCTTGAGGGGGGAGAGCTAGATCTCATCTCTCTAACCTCTGCAGAAGGTGGTGTGTTATTTCTAACATGTTCTTCCACCATGACCTCAGGCTTCACAATTGAATCGGTGGAGGACGAAGTTGCAGGAACTTTCTCTTTCTCTGATTTATTTTTCCTCCAAATAAGAAACCTAGCCTTACACTTTGTTAGATTTTCAGCTTCCATCTCACGGGCTGAATAATACTCATCATAATACTCATCCAACCTCCGGCAGTATTCTTCATAGTCTATGCCTTCGGCTTCCCACATGGCTTCTTTCTCTTTTATCTCTTGGAGGCCTTCGAAGGCCGTCTTCATTGCATCCTGGATTAGCCATTCGGTATATTCTTCTGGGGTAATTAATGCTTCCTCTTCTTCTTTCACCATATCATTTTTGTCATTCTTCTCTTCAGATTCTCTACACATATCCTTGGTCTTGTCTTGGACAGGAGCATCAGTCTGGGTAGAGGAATTGTCTCTAGGTGCTAAAGATGCTGCTTCCACAAGGACAGAGCTCGGGTCTTCTTGCTCAGCAAAGTTTTCCTCTGTATTAGCAAACTCAAAAAGTTCATCCATTTCCAAATGATTGCAAAGGGACGGAGTTGTGTCCATATTAATTATCCCCTGCTTTGTGTCGATCGTTACAACCTCACTGGAGCACATTGAGGTGGATGGAGATGAATCTTTAGGAAGGGGAGAGCTAGATCTCATCTCTCTAACCTCTGCAGAAGGTGGTGTGTTATTTCTAACATGTTCTTCCACCATGACCTCAGGCTTCACAATTGAATCGGTGGAGGACGAAGTTGCAGGAACTTTCTCTTTCTCTGATTTATTTTTCCTCCAAATAAGAAACCTAGCCTTACACTTTGTTAGATTTTCAGCTTCCATCTCACGGGCTGAATAATACTCATCATAATACTCATCCAACCTCCGGCAGTATTCTTCATAGTCTATGCCTTCGGCTTCCCACATGGCTTCTTTCTCTTTTATCTCTTGGAGGCCTTCGAAGGCCGTCTTCATTGCATCCTGGATTAGCCATTCGGTATATTCTTCTGGGGTAATTAATGCTTCCTCGTCTTCTTTCACCATATCATTTTTGTCATTCTTCTCTTCAGATTCTCTGCACATATCCTTGGTCTTGTCTTGGACAGGAGCATCAGTCTGGGTAGAGGAATTGTCTCTAGGAGCTAAAGATGCTGCTTCCTTTTCCATGTTAGATGGATCCATTGTGCTTTGTTTGAGATTAGACTTTTTCTGTTGAGAGCTTTTTGAAGTTTTCCCCTTCCTTCCTTTCTTTTTGTTTGATTTCATGACTGTTCGCTTTGATGAACTTCTCTGGGTTCAGTTAAAGGGATATAGTTATTCTGATAAATTTGACTGTCTGTTCACAATCTTGATCTGAAAATCCTAAATCTAATTATAAGCGAGTTATGGATTGTTACGTCACACATCAAAGCGTCTACTCAACCCTGTTGACACAATGATGACGTATGTTAGCGATCGTACGCGCCTGCGCAGTTTGGCACCGGAAGTACGGCGAGGTGCGCGAAACTATGCGAGGGGATTTACAACAAAATATTATGATACCTAAACCAGCTGACTTTGTCAAGTTGTAAAACACTTCCAGGTTCGTATGGTATTAGAAACTACAGAAGTTAAGAGCACAAGTCAGTCATCAGTGGTCATATTTATAAAATGTCAAACAAGGAGACAGCCGCTCCTTGAGTTTACATGGTGAAGTGAGCCGCCCCTAAATTTCAAGTGCCCACGTATTCTGATCTTTATGGTAAATGCTCCGGACTCCAGAGCGAGCAGGAGGAACAGACAGAGAGAGCGATGAAGTCAAGTGCTAAATGTCTAGGTCTTACCATAAAACTGACTATGAGATACACGTGTATGAAACGGGAGTAAACACAATACTGTTCAGGGAATAGCTTCGGAGGTCGGGGAAGTTAGTGTGAGAATAATACTGCGAGTCTGCGGTAACTTCCGTTTTTCAAAATAAGGTGTTCACAATTAAAAAACAAAACAAAACAGTTTTTTTGGAGAAAACAATAATTATATATATTTTCTTACCTAAGTAAACAGTGATTCTGATATTGCACAGGTACTATGAAGTACTTTTACTGTGTGCTTTCTGAGAAATCCACTGTCAAAGTCCCTTATAAATCACTATAATGAGCCTTTTTTTCTGACTTTGATGTCTTGTAAAAACATTTTCCTCCATAAGTACACAATGATTCTGATATGGTTGGACTTAGTACTTCTTAGACTACATGCACAGGTACTATGAAGTACTTTTACTTACCATGAAACTTAGAATAGCCTTAACAACAACAACAACAACACAAAGCACTGTCAGTAAAATAGTGGTGGTATGAATTTCTATCACGCAAACTACTGGTGTGTATAAGGAATTATACAAACACAAGATTAATAACATACATAATCTTGAGAGTCACGTCTGTTGTATTCATTGTTGTTGTTGATGCTCTGTTTGTTTCTATCCATCTCTTTCTTTCTACATCTCCCTCTATCCCAGTTTACAAGCCCAGCCTAAATATTTAAAGCCTTTGAGCCCAGCGTAGTTTCAGCAGACGTCCGTTCAACATGAGTCCGGTTCTGCTTGCGGTTTCTGACTCCTAAACGCAGTTTTTTTCTTGCCACTGTAACTTCGCTAAATGTTGCTTAGTGCTCACATTTCAGACAGTCGAGCAAAATATAAGAAGGTAAAAACAACTGAATGATATGTAAAAAGCCAAAAATGAGTTTTATTTTGCAGAAATTACACAGAAACTTTATGGACACAAGCAGCCCTTTCCATTCATTCAGACTCAAAATAAAACAACAATTTAAACTTTTGTTTAACGGTTTCACTGAAGACATTTGATTGATTTATAAAGAGTGAAACAGAAGTGCGGATGTATAAATGTGTGTTGTACACATATTCGTCTGCCTGTGTCTTCCCTCTCACATGAAGGGTGTGGGGGTCTCTCAGCAAAGGGAGCTGATCTCGCTCTTGCTGCAGCCCCACTTGCAGCAGGCGTTGGACAGGCCCACCACCACGTCCCGGCCCTTGCGGTCAGCCTTGCGAAGGGCTTCCAGGATCTCCTCTGTGATGAAAGAACGGGCCTTCCTGCTAAACACGGTTGTCTCTGGGTGTGATGCTTAAATCTCTGGTCCCCTGGAGGAGACCCTCCACCACAAAGTTGTGACTCACGCCCTCTGAGGATTCATCCTGACGGGAGCTGAATGGGTCCTCTGAAGAATCTGCTGCACGGAAACGAGAGGAAGCGTCATAAAACATGCAGGCTTCTCTAATACAGGGGAAACAGTTTAATCATTTTCTGTATAAAATCAAATGTAGAAATGATGGAGCATGTGAGTGACACAAGCCGGAGGGACATGGGTAAGTTTACTGAATTATGTCCTGAAGTTGTACATTCATTTTATAGTATATAGTACAGTATAGTACCTGCCCAGTGTTTCCGAGTGCATACATAACAATAATAATAATAATAATAGAATGTACATAAGATCGGGGTATTAGATTTGTTTATTCAAATATAACATAAATAAATATAAATAATAAATCCAAATAATAGCATAACATGTTTCCCCTTTGGCATCTTACTACAGACTGTGACAGCCTGACAGAAAGCCAGTTGTGCCTTACTTTCAAATTATATACAGAGCGCTCATTTGACTGCTCCACAGCCTACTTGTTGCAAAGTTTGCAAGATGTGTTTGAACATTTTATTTTATGGGGCTTTCTGAAAAAATATTCCAATGCCCTATTACATGAGAAGGCCTCAGGATGGGGTCCGTTTATGGAGATCCTCAGGCAGGCAGCCAGGTGTTCACCTTGAAGCTGGTTTCAGGTCTGTTTTCACCTGAGGATAAAGCAAAGAAAATACCACAAACTGCACTAATATGAAGAAAATGCATGATTATTTGTTGTCCTGTTCAAGGTCATGCTCTTACCCTGTTCACCGTTGAGAAATCACGTTGTAATTGACACAGGAAACGGGTAAAACAAGTGCAATGCCTGCAAGGAGGCTCAGACAGGGGTAGAGGTTGGTCCACTCATCAAACTCGCTTGCCAGCAGACTCATGATCTCCTGGTTATTGTTCTTGAAACAACATTTGGTTTACCAAGGCATTAGTCTATGTGTGTGTATTGTGAACTGTAGTTGATTGTAGTCAGAATCAGCTTAATTGACCCACCGTGAATGCCCCAGGAAGGACATGATTTTTGAACGAGGACCACTCCTGCAGGACCTCATTCTCATGTTCAGGGCAACATTTCCTGCGAGTCCGCAGATGAGAGATGTTGATTGTATCATCTTGTAGAGTGGTTGATTGCGGTGCGGGTCCCAAGATACTGAAGGCCCCAAGAATGTCCAGATCATGAAACCTCCTCTCCAGGTGTGTTTCCAGGCCAGTTATGTAAGGGTGGATGACCTACAATGAATAAATCAACATATTTTAAGAAAGAGCCTACACCCACTGTTACCTCCGTCATTAAGGGCCAGGCCATAGTCTATTCAGGAGTATAAATTCCATTTTCTCTCATTCATAGTTTCAAAATTGGACATTTACCTCTCGCTGGGTTCTGGCTCACTGCTCCTCCCTCAGCGCTTCATGACATCTCGCCCTCTCCTATTCCTCTCCTCCTCGTGCTGGCTCCGAGTCCTTGGGGATCATCGAGGTCCTGATGGAGGCGAGGCAGGCATGATCCAGGGAGTGGAGTCTGTCCAGCCAGAGACTGAATTGTGACAGGAACCTATATATAAAAAAGAAAAGATGCTGTTAAGTATTGGTCAGACCTGCAAACAACCCTCATTTCAATGTGTGAAATCAAACAGATTTGAATAAATAGATGATAATATAGATAATAAACACATTAAGCTTACCTGCTCCTTGATTTGTAAAAAGTTGACATTTGCTTTTTGAAAGATTTTGGACAGACATGCGAGGTGGGGCAAAACATCAGCCTGGAGGTAAACTGCTGCCGCTTTATCTGTATGTAGCACAGAATGTGTAGGGTCCCTTTGCCACTGGACATCTTCTCATCTCTGCCTCCTCTGCCAAGGCTCCAAGGAATGCACTCAAGTTCCTCAGTAGGGTCTCGATGACCCTGTGCTGAAAGAGCCAGCTTGTATCCTTCACTTCCTGAAAATGTTGCAATAAAGGACAGAATGATTAGTTATGAATAGACAGAAGATAACTACAATGGTATCAAATAACTATTACCTTTATTTTCAGATCACTGACACCCAGGGTAGCCGATGCTGCCCCGAGTGTTGCAGTACGATTTGCACTGTTTCTGAAAAATAAATGAAGTTCTTAAAGGTGGTCCCTATTCACCCCCATTGAATAGGGACCCCATTCACACGCCGCCAAAATGTATATAAAATCAATGAGTGACAAGCATGGGATACAACAGACAAAACAAGCTCACATAGGCATTAAATATTTACCTGTCATCACGGCTGCCCCCTCAGTCCCAAGTCCATAGAGTTTCTCTGTTGGGAGGCCCTTCCTCAAGATTACATCCTTGATGGCTGTCACAACACAGAGTCTGCTTTGCCATCGTCAATAGAGACCAAGTCCAGGAATTGACTCAACACATGTCCCTCTTTATCCAGGTATCTGAGAGAAAGCAAAGGCAAGTATTTAGTATTAAAAGTTCATTCGGACCAAGGATGTATGCAATTCTAAAATCAGACAAAATAAATGGTCCTATAGCAGACATGCAAATGAAGCAGTCTGGACATAGAGACATCAGTGCTAGCCTGGAAGTCGGCTCCTCGATGACTCCTGCTAAGATCTCAAGCATTCCGTCAATGATACGATGAGATCTATAATTATTCCTCTGGTCAATCTGACGTTGGGAAAAGTAAAATATAAAATATTTAAAAAATGTATTCATTAATGTTAAGATTGAATTAAATTTGAAATTATGGCTAGGGGACCTTTACCTTTAATCTCTTGAAATAGTTACATCCTAGAAGCTCAGCCAGGCTCAACAGCTTTGGGTAGTTTGTGTGGGGGGCCAGTTACTTTTTTATGAGCCAGTAAAGGCCCTTGAACCCACCAATGATTGCCTCGTGCTCTAAAACAACAGTTGGCTCAGAGGAATCCATCATTGAGATGCCTGTAAATGACAAAGTTATTAAAAATGGATTTGAATATACTGAAGTTATTACAAAACGGCTGTTGAAATCAGAACCCACCAGATGAAACAAGAGGCCTGACATCTGATGCTCTCCTGGTGGTGCTTCAGTGACGTGCCGTTCCAAGTAATCTTTTCTGTATACAGTCACTCCGACCTCAAGAAAAGCTCTCTTTGCCCTGCCTTTCTTATTTGCAGCACAGTCAACAAAACATCCCTAAAAAGTAAAGCAATCATTGATCAAATTAGCTAAATATCCACAGATATACCTGTTAATTTATTCTTTTTTTGTGATTGAATTATGCACAACACAATAAGATCACATATAATAACAAGTAGCTGAGGAAATAAGAAAGAAAATGGGGGGAAAAAAAGATTATTCATGATAGAACAAATTATGCAGGTAAAAATGTAACTTACCATGCTGTGTGTGGTACAGCCAAGTCTTTGAGGCATTCTCAGCCACTCTGGATCAGTGCCTCTGTGCTTGATGTCCTGTCTACAAAGCACAGAAGAATAGAAATGAGGCCTATTTCTAAGGAAATGTGCTTTTCTGACCTGACCTGCTTCTGCATCTGTGTTTGCTGTTGTCCTCCTCTCCTATTTCTCTCTCTCCATTACCCACATCCTATCCCATCCTGACTCTCCCTAGCAGTGCTTTTAGCTCTCGCAGCAATGTGTACTGTGTAACTATATTAATAACCATATTAATTTTCACTGAACTCATTTACAGAATATAGCAGTAGAAATATAAAATATAAATAACATATGGAATGAAAATAAGATATAAAGCACATAGATATAAAGTATAAGAAATAGTTTGAAGAATACAGCCATGTACTGAGCTCATGTTAATAATAAATGAGTTACTGTATGTTCTGTACTAAAGCACAGAGAGTTGGGACCTGTTAATGATTTAAATAATTCAGGTTATATTTGTTTCATGTTAAGATGAAGTACTATCCACAATAAGCTGCTTAATTTTTCCTCACCCAAAATCTGAGATCATTTGATGTGGAATATCATTGTGTGAGTGAGTGAGAGAGCTGAAAATAGAATGATTACAATAAGGTTTATCTTCTTAACTTTGAATAGATGTTGATTACCTGAATACTGGACCTTTGTTGTCTGGGTAGTACACTGTTGAATTTATAAATGTAATCTTACACACAGATGAATACAGAAAAATAGATGAGAACAAAAAAAATGATTTAATGAATAACTGATATTTTCTCTCTTTCTTTGCCATCCTGAAGACCCCTCACTAAAAGTCCATGTTCTCCTGGATCCGTGTCACATGTTCGAGCTTCTTCAGAATGACATTTCAACAGTCAAAGTTCTGGTGAGAGAAGATCGCCAGCAGATAAGACAGCAGTACATCAAGGAGCTCCACAAGCTTCAGGAGGAGGAGGAGGGTTTGCACCTTGGAAGACTGTATTCATGCTTCAGCTGTTCAAATAAAAATAGATCTCCTCCAAACAACTTGCAATCAAACCATTTTCTTCCCATTTTAAAACCCTTTGTCCAGTTTAGATGGGAGAAGTTGATATTATGTGATATTGATCTGGGAAGACTACATTTCTAAATCATTTTTAACTGTGCTTTTATTCACAAGTTATTGATCTTATTTACTCTCCATGTATATTGATTTAAGAATGGGGCTGTGTTTAAGGTCATCATTTTGCAATGACTCTGTTCCATCCCATTTTAAGAAATGAACTGCATTAGTATTTATCAAAAGAATAAAAAGTTGTGTAAAAGTAGACTTCCTTCCCTAAGCTATTGAGTTGAGCATTAATGCACATTTTAGTCTTGTCATTTCAAATCTGAAATGTATACTCATAAGTAGACATAAAGGAGTGCATTTATATAGAAATATTTATTTAATCTGAAAAACAACATTAAAAAAAGTCTGTTTTTATAGCAGAGATTAACATGTTTACAGCTTGGTACAAAACAAACAAATAGGTGTGATTAGCTCATGTCTCGATCGACACACACTGTACGGGGGGTGAATGTTTTGATGACTCATCAGTTTTGATTTGATGAAGGATAAGAGTTATTCACAATAAGGCGTGTAGCTGACCAGCTTGACAGGCGGGCGCGGTGTAACGGTTTGTCAAGAGGCTTAAAACACGTCTCAGCTCTCAGTCTGTGGGTGTCATCACTCAGGCCATCCGGGGGAGACCTCCCTCACAGCGAGCTGTTGAAGAGAAGCAACCCGAAATCCACCCCAGAAGAACCAACAAATGCAGATGTTGTTGAAGCTCAGGTTTCTTCCTCTGTCTCTGCAGCTCTCTGGGCACCTCGACGGACCAGTCACCAATAATCCACACTGTGTCTATAGGAGAAATACAAAGGTGTTCAATTAATGCCTCAGACAAGACAAAATGTACAGTTCAGGGTGTTTTTTTGTTATTAGCCACATCTGCAGGAATAATATTGAACAAGGTAGCTGCAGCTCATCATAATAGATGCCAGTCTTAAACACTATTTTTTCTAATACTTAAATTTTTTGGTGTGAAGCTGACACTGTCCACAGACTCCATGACTTCACGGGGTTCAATAGAAAACAAATGTCTTATAATAAATGACAAAGGGTTTTTAATTGAGGATATGCTGGCAGAGGTAGGGGCATCACTGATCATCCCCCCACTAAAAACCGCCCCTCAGCTCAGCACATCAGACACTGGAAAAACTCAAGCTATTGCCTGCCTGAGAGTGTTGGTGGAGAGGATAATACGACGTGTCAAGGAATACCATATCTGGGATGGGGTTGTTCCTCTCTCCTTGGCCGGCTCCATCAACCAACTATGGGCAGTTTGCTGCCTGTTGACGAACTACCAAGGCCCCCTGGACATCAAAGGTGACAAGCCTGTCTAGCTGGTTGGATTTAGCACATTCCCCAGTTATTAATGACAATTAATCAAATGTAATGTATACATGAATTGTATATCTGTAATGTATATTATTTTGTTTATATGTTATTTACATTACAAATCAAGAGATTAACACATGAATTGTATATATGTGATGTTCATTATTTTGTGTATGATATGTTACTTATTTACATTACAAAGTCAAGAGATTAACATTTGAATAAAAAAGAAGTAAACACAGACCCTCACATCACATATTCCTCATTTTTATCTAAAATGGGATCACAGCATGTCAAGTAGAATAACTATTTAGTGCAGCATAAAAAACAGAACTGTAGTCAGTTACACAAATACATTTTAGTTTTAATTCATTAAAAGGCACATGTAAACATTTCATTTAACATTAATTAAACAGTCTTATTTACAAGGTTATGATTTTTCACTCAACAATTCATAAACTGCATTGATAGCACATACAGTACTCAATGTTTGGACTTGAGAAACACATCCATATAGATGTTGTAATAGAACATGTCAAGCTGCTGCCTCATTGAACGAATGGTGTCTTCATCCCTCCAGACCCTCTGAACTGTGAGATCTGTGTGTGTGCGTGTCAGTTACAAAGTCACACCACTCCAGTCCGCTGATGGCAAGTTGGCCCTGAACCTGCCAGTAATATTTATGACCCTTTTTAAGTGTGGCCTGACCTCTGACTGGTGTTAGGTGCTTAACCTCAGCAACAGAATCGGTACTGCAGCATTTCACTTCCACCAGTCCAAATGGTGGAGTTTCAGTCGGGTCAAAAACTTTGCCATCTGGGCTGACATCAAGGTGAGGTGCATCAGGGTGCACAATGAAGACAAATTAAACAAATCAGAAAACTGTTTTATTATGTCAGGCTCCTGCTTCAGACCCCTTTTCATTGCCAGGGTCTGTGGCGCTCCTTTAAGAATATGCGCTGCCAGGGCTTTTGCTGAGAACTCACCACGTACATGACATGCCTCCCTGAACCTGCTGGCAGTCACTCTTGGCTTTCGTACTGAGACCCACAGCGGGCTGACAGACTGTTGCCTGGTCTCAGCTTCTATGGCAGCAGAGAGTTCGTGAGACACCTTTAGGCTCTCAAGGTGGTAATGCTGCTCATAGTCAGCAGTAAACTCAAAGTCAGCTAGAAACCTGTAGCCTTCAACAGGCAGCAGAGGGAATTCTGGGGCATTTGGATGTTTCATTATTTCCCTAGTAGCCTCTAAGGGGCACTGGTATGATAGAACTGATCCGAAGGGCACAAGACCAAATTTGGACTCCACCATGGTGAGTTCCTCAAGTCCATGAAGAATCTTACAGATCCCCAGCTGTGGCTAAATGTCTTTCAATTTCTCTCCAACAGACATCACACCCGGGTCAGGAAGGGGCCCCACCACACAAGATTATATGAGGATTCATCAGTTATATTTTGTGTGTTTTTAATAGAACTGCCAACTGCAATTGTTTGCACACCTCTGCTGGAGACTCTGCTCTTCCTCTTCCTCCCATCAAGGTCCTGACCACCTCCCCCCCCTCTCTCAGCTCCTCATCAGCAGCTTCAAAGGACAGCCCACCTCACCCTCACCCCGCTCACTGTCCCACTCTCACTCTTACTACCAGCCAGGTACAAAGAGAACTCTCCAGACTCCACATCAGAAAAGCCAGTGGACCAGACAACATCAGTCCCAGGATCCTCAAGGTGTGTGCGTATATACATAGATATATATACATATATACTGTACATTCTATATATTTATTATTATACTAGTCTATATTATATAACATTTCATTATATTACACTATATTGTTCATATTGCACTATATTATACCATTTATTTATCATACCAAGTCACTTTAATCATCACTTGTCACTTTATCTTGTCATTCTCTTCAAATACTGTTTCAATTCTCAATTCCCCCCAGTTAACTTCAACATTCATTTTTGTACTGTATATACCCCCTGTTTTTATTTTTTATTTTTATTTTTATTTATCTCATCTATTCTGTTTAATGTGTATTTGAGCTTTCTTGTCTGTGCTGCTGTAACGCCCGAATTTCCCCTCTGGGGATCAATAAAGTATTATCCTATCCTATCCTATCCTAGATGTTTAGAATAACATTCATATGGTTGACTCACCTGAATATGCTGCATACAAGGTGGATTTTACACCTGATTTGACACCAACTTCAATTTTGGTTTCCGAACCACCATCTCATCCACTGACTCTGGCTGGATCCCCTGTTAAATGGCAACAAAGACATTTCAATTAATATAATATACAGGAAAAGATTAAAAGTTCCATTACAAAAGTTAAATTGTAGTAAGACACCAAATTGGGAGACAGTATATTGTTAGGGTTAAAATGTTTTGATTTCTTTTGACAGAAACAGAAGACATTGTGTAGTAGCCTACATCAGAATGGTGGGTGGCATAGATCAACTCTGAAAAAAACAGTCAACCTAAGATAACTTGCAAATAATCACTTTTTCCATGTCATTTTCTGGTTCAAGTCAATTACTTTATTTATTCTTTTTCAAATTGGATTTTTTTTTATAGTCGAATTAAGAATTCGTGTTAGGGGAACCGGAGCACCCGGAGTAAACCTAAATAAGAGAGACAAGGATTAAAAGGTAGAAAAGGGAAAGCTAGGGTCTAATATTAATTACTTTTCAATAAGTTGTGCAGTTGTTGTGCACTATTTATAATTTCAACAATCAACTTTATCAGCTTCAGTTTTTATAGAACTGAGGGAATAAGGTGATAAAGTGAAAGGTTTGGGGAGGGGGTGGAGCTAAAGGGGGAGATAAAAGGGGAGAAAATGAACGGTTGGTGAGGTATAGAGGGGGGGCTATTCCAAGACTTCGCAGTCACAGCAACAGAGGAATCGCTCTGGAGTATTTTTCTCCTCCTTCTTCTTGCCCTTATTTGACTTGACTCCAACTTGCTGCACTTTATTCATCCTCAGTTTCTTAAACCAGCTCCACCTATTTGACTTGACTCTGACTTGTTCTTCAGAAATAGTTGGCTGCACATTATTCTTTTTCTGTTTGATGAAGATGCTCCACCACTTTGACTTCTTCTCTGCTTCTTGCTCAACAAAGCTTTCCTCTGTATTAGCAAACTCATAAAGTTCATCCATTTCCAAATGATTGCGAAGGGACGGAGTTGTGTCCATATTAATTATCCCCTGCTCTGTGTCGATCTTTTCATTGCTCCGCCAATTGACTGACTTCTTCTCTGGGACTTCACTTTTGATATCTGCATTTCTGTGGCTCCTTGAAGTGTCAATTTGTTTGCAAAGGCTTTTGAGAACATCTTTCAATGTCCTTATGACACCTTTGAACACCCCTCTGCATGCTCTGCAGTTTGGGCACTTGGCACAGGTACCAGAATGGACAACAAAGGGTTGTTTTAAATCTTTCATAGCCTTTAAGATAATGGAGTCATCGCCATTGGTGAACATATTGAGGAAAGCCTCTGCAAATGTGGGAGTAACTCTGATCGATGCGTCAGCACCAACCACTTCCCAGAAAGCCTCGCTGAAGGAGCCTTTTAAATTCTGTTCCATTTTTTCATTGTAGATTTTACTGGCCCTTCTATGACCTAAACCTAAGTTCAACTCGTTGCAAACTATATCATCAAAATACAATGAAGTGACTGTCTCTACGGAAAATCTCAGCACATCTGCATACATGCTGGTCAGCTTCTTCTTCCCCTCCATGTCCAATATGCCTCTGCTTAAATCATTTTTTTGCCTCTTAGTAAGGCTGTCAAAGAATGACTTGAATATAATACAAAAGCTATTTTTCAGTAGCATTACTTTCTCAGCAAAGTGTTCCTCTTCATCATCCATTTCCAAATGATTGCAAAGGGACGAAGTTGTGTCCATATTAATTATCCCCTGCTTTGTGTTGATCGTTATAAAGATGCTGCTTCCTTTTCCATGTTAGATGGATCCATTGTGCTTTGTTTGAGATTAGACTTTTTCTGTTGAGAGCTTTTTAAAGTTTTCTCCTTCCTTCCTTTCTTTTTGTTTGATTTCATGACTGTTCGCTATGATGGACTTCTCTGGGTTCAGTTAAAGGGATATAGTTATTCTGATAAATTTGACTGTCTGTTCACAATCTTGATCTGAAAATCCTAAATCTAATTATAAGCGAGTTATGGATTGTTACATCACACATCAAAGTGTCTACTCAACCCTGTTGACACAATGATGACGTATGTTAGCGATCGTACGCGCCTGCGCAGTTTGGCACCGGAAGTACGGCGAGGTGCGCGAAACTATGCGAGGGGATTTACAACAAAATATTATGATACCTAAACCAGCTGACTTTGTCAAGTTGTAAAACACTTCCAGGTTCGTATGGTATTAGAAACTACAGAAGTTAAGAGCACAAGTCAGTCATCAGTGGTCATATTTATAAAATGTCAAACAAGAAGACAGACTTTGAGTTAGCCTATGTGTCGTAAAATGACAAACTGGCAAGCTTAAAACAAGGATACAAGACCACTTTGTAAGAGGCCAGGGTCGTTATTAACAAGACAGAAAACTAGCAAAGTGAACCTATATGACAGGGCACATTTCATATTGTGTCTTTGGCTTGCTAGTGTTACACCCCTGTAGCTCAGTAGTCCCATGACAGCTCTCAGCTCTCCCACAGTCTTTGGTTTCTTCTCCTTTAAAGCTCTGACAGCAAGCGTATCAGCAGGGTCCATTTTGCTGCCCTCTGCAGATATACGTCCTAAATAACGAACCTCACGCTTGAAGACTTCACACTTACTTGGTTTCAACTTTATCCCATGCTGACGTAGTCGCTGTAACACTGTTCTCACATCCTCAACATGGTCCTCAAATGATTTGCTAAAGACAAGCGTGTCATCCAGGTATGGTATGAAGATCTCATCACGCAGCCCTTCCAAACATTCTTCCATACATCGCTGGAAGGCAGCTGGGGCATTCATCAAACCAAAGGGTATTCGAATCCATTCATAAAGACCCCAAGGTGTCACAAAAGCTGTCATAGGTCTGCTTTCTTTAGCCATGAAGCCCTGATGGTAAGCTTTACCTTGATCTAAGAGAGAGAACCAGGAATTTCCACCTAGGCCATCCATGATGTCTTGCACTCTGGGAATCGGTTGGCGATCAGGAAGGGTTTTCTTGTTCACTTCACGGAAGTCAATACACAGCCGCAGAGTTCCATCTTTTTTTCGTACACAAACCACTGGTGATGCATACGGTGAGTTTGACTTCTCCACCCAGCCTTGTGCGATGAGGTCATGCAAGTAATCTTTCATCTCTCTGTAAAGTGGCTTAGGTACAGAGAGGTATGTTTTTGCGACAGGTTCAGTGTCTTTCAGAGATATGCTGAGTTGCAGTTTCTCTATGCAGCCGATATCATCATCTGTTTTTGAGAATGAAGCCGACTCCTCTCTCAACATCTGGTGAGCTATCTCCTTCTCGGGTTCGCTGAGGTGGCTCAGATTCACAGGTGGGTCCCATAAATTGTCATTACTGTGTTTCTTTTCAACTCTGATGTGATTCATAGTTGCTGGAGGTGGAGGGCGGCAACCCTCTAGCATGGAAGCTGGATAAACTGCCTGAATCTGCTGCACAGTCCCAATCACAGTCCTTCCTGCCAGCACTATGTCATGGTCTGTAGGATTCTGTACACTAACAGTAATAGATGGTTTATTACCTTTTCCCACTTTTACAAGCGTGTCACAGAATTGAAGTCCCTCAGCCCAGCGTGGGTTCACATCTGGCTCAAAGATAAGTGTTGTATCTTCATCTGGTGCAGACACATTTACATGGCACTCAACTTTGACAGACATGTGTTTTGGTATGTTGATCCTGTCTTTTTTTGTCTTCACAACATATTCATGATTTTGCTCAACACTTACTTGCTGTACAAAGGCTTCTGCTTGGTTTGGCTTGAGATCAGGGAATGCTGCCCTCACTGCGTGACTGAGGCGTTCTCTGTTGTTAGAGCTGGACTGTTTTGATTCACTGTTTATAATGAGATCGATAACATTAGAGCCAATTATGGGACGAAACAGATTGTTACCTTTCATCACAAGTGTTGGAACTATAACTTCTGTGGTGACTGCTTCTCCTGGAGCTAGTCTGAAAGTAATCTTCACCCAGCCTGCATATGGTATATTCTCACCATTTGCTGCCACAATGTCAAGAGTATCTGCACTGTCCAGAATTTCAGAAATGTCTCTCAGTCTCAAGTCTGGTACGTGTTCTTGTTTCCATTGTTCATCCATTATTGTTACTTGGGAACCTGAGTCCCACAAAGCTTGAACTCTTTCATGTTGAATGTAACAGTCGATCACATATTTTTTTCCTACCAGAGGAGCCACTTTTGCTTGTTTTCTTCCTTTTGAGTGAGTGTTCACAGTCATACATGAAAATGGCACACATTTTTCTTGGTGCACAGCCCAACCATTAACTTGACATGACTTAGAACAGTAGAGTTCATTTTTACATGATGCACATTGTTTCAGTCTCATCTCTTCACCTTCTTTCCCACAGTGAGCACAGTGCTGGGACCTCTCTGTATGACTGGTCACTCCCTGTCCCGCGCGAGCGACCTTTCCCCATTTAAAGGGTCACCTCCAACATGTCTTTGTCCTCTAGCTCGACAACCAGCCAGGAAATGCTCACTGCTGCCGCACCTGAAACAGTGTGTACAGTAGTCCTCAGCTCCCCGCTGTTGACAGCTAAAACATCTCCTCATACGTCTCTGATTTTGTGGTGGGAAGCTGCGCTGTGGGGCAAACTTTTGCTGATACTGTGCAGTCTCACCTCTCTGTCCGGGGCCAGGCGTGTACCAGTATCTCTGGGGCAATTCTTGCATCTGATGACCTGGGAACTGCTGAGCTGATGTGCCATCCAATCCTCTTGTTTGAGGCTGCTGATCTCTATACATGTACTGGGGCTGCTGCATAGACTCTCTTATCTGGGATACTTCGACTTTAAGATCTTTCAGCAAAGTCATTTCAGACCTCATTTCTTCAAGCTGAGTCAATACAGTTGAGGGAATTTTACCTGAGTTCTGTTGAGTTGATGGTTTTTCATTCTTTTCAACAGGAGCAGTGTTGGACTGGGCTGAGTGAATATTTATAGGACGTTGTTGTCCCAACAGCTTCCTTTTATTTTGGCTCTCCGTCTCATAAGCACATGCTGTGTTCATTCGCTCAAGTAACAGTTCATCAGAGATGTCAGTTTGTTCAAGGTATGGTCGAAGGTCACGTTTTATGTTATCATTTTGTAGCCCAGTTAACACAGTGTGAAGAAACATGTTCTGTACTAAACCTGGGTCATATTTGAGGCCTGACTCTGCTTCTTGTGAGGCAAACAAAATCTTTTGTCTGAGGTCAAAAGCACGAATGAGGAAGTTCTGCGGAGTTTCTTTGATGCCTTGAACTTCTGAGGTCAGCTGTTTGTAGAGTTCGGTTGCACTCTTTTCCTGGTAATGAGAACGAAGTATCCGTCTTAATGTGGGTACGGTCAAGTTAGCTTTTCCCTCTAGGTAGCTACGAATTTGCATGCCAGGGGAGATTGCTTTTATCACGGCATCCACAATCTCAGATTCTGGAACTCCTTTGCTCAGGCCATGTTCGATTTGTCGAGCTAAACTTGAAAAAGTGAGTCTCTCCTTCTGTCCAGGCTCACCAATTTAACCAGATATTTTAAAGTCTTTATGCCAAGGTGGATGACAGTGAGATGCGCTCTGTGTAGATGTTCTGCTAGAAGCCTTGTTGTTGATATCTATATTTTCTTGATCATCTGTTTTCCCGTGCCCCTGTGTTGTCGTCAACTGAAGCTGCAGAGCCTCAATTTCTTTCACTAGCCTTTCCTCTTCTTGATTTCGTTCTCTTTGTTGCTCTGTTAATTGTGTTCCTTGGGCATTTATCTGTCCTGATTTATCTTTCTTTTCAGCTACCTGGAGCTCAGAAATTGTGTCTTGTAGATGGAGTAAGTCAGACATACCTTTGTCCTCCAGTTTCTCTAACTCCGCTCTCTGGATGTGGTTTGAAATGAGTGTGATGAGTGCTGCACGACCCTTGCCAGTGACATGCTCAAATTCTGGGCCTGCGATGAAGAGATTGTCACGTAATTCCACCAAAATGGCTCTGGACAGCGCACACAATCCTCCTATTATTTCAAGCTGTAACTTCTCTAACTCTGATGAATCCATCTTTCAACAGAAGAGCTTAGGTGTCTGGGTTAAGTAGTGCCTTTGACCTTTGAGGAGTGGTAGTTGCCCTCCTAGTATGTCGTGATACCTCAGATTGCATGCACACTTTTCTCAGGTGTCGGGATACCACTGCAGCCGGTTCACCTCCTGCTCTCGATGTCTGGTAGATGTAAAAGGGCTGTACGATGCTCTGGGACATCAATCTCGAGTAGACACTGGCCCAGGCAACACACAATCCCAGCGGTGCCTCCAAATGTTACACCCCTGTACAGCGTACTGTAAGGGGAGAAATAAAGAAGAAAGAAACAAACACGTTGTTGCTGGCTTTCATTCAATGGTGTAATGAATAATATGCAATAACACATCATATTATCATTGTACAATATTATACACTTAGATGAACATACATGCACTGTTTAATACCTTTACATCTGTCATATAACAGGCTAGTATTTCTCAATATTGTATAATCTACTGCTTGTTTGATGTAAACACATTTAACTCTTTCTTAGTTGCTTTAGTAGTTATACACATACACACTTGCAGAGTGATATTTCTTTAAACTGTACCATGTAACTGTAATTGTTCAACTGACCGATACAACTTAAATAACACACTCTCAGTAGACGCACTACACGTGTCTCTATTGCTCTCTGTCTGTGTGATTCAAGCTAGCATGCACGCATCACGGCAAACACATTCATGCTTAAACTGCTTCATAAACATACTGAAATTACTTTGTATACAGAAAACATATCACTAACTTGTTCCCGGAAACTTACAACACATTTATACTTGGTTTTATTCACTTTTAACCAGTATTCTTACCTGTAAGGGGAGAAATAAAGAAGAAAGAAACAAACACCTTGTTGCTGGCTTTCATTCAATGGTGTAATGAATGACGCTCAGACAACACGCTCCCCCTGCTGGCGTAAAACCGGAAGTGTAAAACAATAACAAAAGCTTAAGACCAAACCAATCAATTACCGATATGCTTTTAAACTTAACCTTAGCAGCATGAATTAACATTAAATTATAACTAGCTTTTTAGCATTTTTAAAGGATATACAACATTTTAGAAAGACACTAGTTTTAACATGTATTATTAATTTAACTTAGTGCACAATCTTATATCCATTACATAGACAGGCTGTATAAACGTCATTGAAAGGTTCAAATAGCCTAGCCTATATTTTGCGGCTCCAGACAGATTTTTTTGGGTGGAGCTACTGGCAAAAATGTCTCTTTTGCAGACCCCTGCAATTACCCAAATAAAGAGTAAATTATCTTATTCCAGACATACTTCTTTTGTAGATGCATGTCCTGCGATGTGACTATTGCGCATGCGCACATCATGATGACGATGAAACAATATATCGTGTCGTGTGGACATTTTGGATGTGGTTGGCTACGGAACTCCACCTGGCCACAACCTCCTCCCCTAATGCTAAAGTTGATTCCGACCAGTAAAGGCGCTTTATCACGCTCTTCCTTCACAAACCAACATCCTGTGTTTTGGTTATTTTTGCAAGCGCATCCATTTTTTTCCCAATCCTTGGTCACAAGACAAAAGATTTTCAAACACAAATTAATTTTTTATCATTGTTTAATTCAAATACATACCGTTTGCCCCCATACTTGGCAGATTGTCCTGCAATTATAAGATAAACGCAGAAAAATATTTTATTTTATTTTTATGCATTAATGGACAATAATTACCACAGAACCACGGAAAGCTTTTCTTTGACTGTCAGCATTTTTAAGACGGTGTTTTTGGGTTCGCCATATCTGTACATTGCATTCTGCGTCACCATATTTCTTCGCTGCTTGGCAGTTGATTGTCGACTCTGCTAGTTTTATCACCAGCATCTTAAAGTTAGCATCAAAACTTCTTCTCATTAGTTTGTTAACTTGCACCACTTTTGAGCAGCCTTATTCGGGCCGTCACTGTGCGTCTGCATCATTCAGGCGAACTGTCACTGTTGTGAGTTTTGATTGACCGCTTTACATGTGGGGGTGTCCCAACAACTGCTGTAGTAATGCTGCAGCTCCCAGTGCAAATGGGACATCTTTTGAATTGTCTTCATGGACAATGTACTTGGTCTCTCAAAGTAGCAACACATAGCCTACAGTTTTAATCATTGACTAATTAATTATTAAAGGTTAAGATTAATAAAAAGTTATTATAAGTAAAGTGACATGGTTGTCACGTCGGGGAATATTGCTCTGCTCACCCTCCTCTCGTATTTATCCACATCAATCATGAGTGTGATTTAATAAAAAAATATTGTTTGAAGTAGTGTAGATGGCATTCAAATCTACTACGATCACGCTGATGGATCGTTTTCATTAAAAAGTGAGCGTTTGAGCTTTGATTATGCTTGATGAACTCTTTGGAACTCTTCAATATTGTTTTTTTTTTTTTCACGTTTTCAAGCTGGTCAACATCTGCTCAAGGATTTTTCATGTGTTTAGGAAAATGCTGTACCACTGATTTGCTGTGAAACAGACACAGAAAATATGAATCTACAATCAGTTATCTTAACGCACAGACTTGCGTGTGGGTGTGTGTGAAAACATAGTGTGGTGGAAGGTATTGAAGAGTGCACTTACACAAAGTGCTTCATGAAACGAAAGGTGCAGGCACTGGTCTGGCAGGGCAAAAAAAGAGCAAGATTGCAGAAAGCTGCGGCTGGGCAACAGACCCAGGTGCTCCAACTGAAGTGGATGCAGACCATCTCCTTTGGCATCTCGAGGAAAACACAGGCACATTAGTACATAGACACCAGCTTATAAAAATACAAGCAGGGGCCGTCACAATGTACACAAAAACATATGTTGACATTATTAAAACTTTGGTAAGGCCTATGTGACTTTAACCTCTGAATTCTGATGGCTGATGGGAGCTGATGGGAGCATGACCCAGAAATTACAAAAAGACATAATAATACATACTTGCTCAATCAATGTAGGTGTTCTAATGTTTTGAATGGGTCTTGAAATTCACCTGCTCTCAGCCAAATGTTGGCTGTGGTTAAGAAGTGTGTAAGTTTCACCTGACATGTAGGCAGCTCAACCAGGTTTAGACTGCAAATAAAATAATATCAACTGCTGAAACTCTGAACCCAGCTTCCTGACAAAAGTTAGTTTCAAGCTCTGGTTATGACAAAGTAACAGTGGCAAAATAATTCGGACTTAATATGGAGAGACAAGTAATAAGTGAAAGCAGCAAGCGGAATAATAACTCATGCTCATATAACTACAAATCAAGCAAATTGCATTGAGATGCTTTGATATTTTACTCATTTAGATTATTTCATTTTGAAAAAGAGGTGACAAAGATCTTTCAATGGATTCTTTCTCTTCATGTCCCTGGATGTTATCCTGAGAATTATCAGCATATGAGTAAAATCTGCTGAAAATTCTCAGGATGACAGCCAGGGACATGAGGCACAAGAATCCATTGAAATATCTGTCAGAGATTTCTTCAAAATAAAATAATCAATATGACTAAAATATCAAAGCATCTCAATGCAATTTGAGCAGAATTTACATTTATTTTTCTCAAAAACTACTACGGTTACTCATGATCTGTGAGTGCAGTCAAGAATACAGGGGTGTACATTCTGCCAGGAAGACTTTTTTTTTAAACTAATATGCTACAGATTGCTACAGGCTTGGGTGGCTCAGGCTTTCTCACCTAGCTGTGGGAGTGTCACCCACCTGGGGGAGGGGTTACTGCCCTTTGTGATTTCATGAAGGGAAAGTCTCCAAACGGTCTGTTTGAGCACACTTTTTTTTTTACTCACCAGAAAACACGATCTTGAAGAGTTACATTTGTTTTCTCCAGATCTTACCTTAACAGATTTACTATGTAGGCAACAAAAATGTCAAAATGTTTTGTTTTAAAGATTTATTTTTGGGCTTTTTGTGCCTTTAATGGATAGATAGGACAGTGGATAGAGTCGGAAATCAGGGAGAGAGAGTGGGGAACGACATGCGGGAAAGAAGCCACAGGCGGGAAGCGGCCCGCCTGCTTGAGACGACAGCCTCCATACATGGGGCGTGCGCACTAACCACTGCCCCACCAGTGCCCCAAAAATGTCAAAATGTTTTGATTTCTTTTGACAGAAACAGAAGACATTGTGTAGTAGCCTACATCAGAATGGTGGGTGGCATAGATCAACTCTGAAAAAACAGTCAACCTAAGATAACTTGCAAATAATCACTTTTTCCATGTCATTTTCTGGTTCAAGTCAATTACTTTATTTATTCTTTTTCAAATTGGATTTTTTTTTATAGTCGAATTAAGAATTCGTGTTAGGGGAACCGGAGCACCCGGAGTAAACCTAAATAAGAGAGACAAGGATTAAAAGGCAGAAAAGGGAAAGCTAGGGTCTAATATTGATTACTTTTCAACAAATTGTGCAGTTGTTGTGCACTATTTATAATTTCAACAATCAACTTTATCAGCTTCAGTTTTTATAGAACTGAGGGAATAAGGTGATAAAGTGAAAGGTTTGGGGAGGGGGTGGAGCTAAAGGGGGAGATAAAAGGGGAGAAAATGAATGGTTGGTGAGGTATAGAGGGGGGGGCTTATTCTTTTTCTGTTTGATGAAGATTTTTGATGAAGACACTTTTACTTCTCTGGGACTTCACTTTTGATATCTGCATTTCTGTGGCTCCTTGAGGGGGGAGAGCTAGATCTCATCTCTCTAACCTCTGCAGAAGGTGGTGTGTTATTTCTAACATGTTCTTCCACCATGACCTCAGGCTTCACAATTGAATCGGTGGAGGACGAAGTTGCAGGAACTTTCTCTTTCTCTGATTTATTTTTCCTCCAAATAAGAAACCTAGCCTTACACTTTGTTAGATTTTCAGCTTCCATCTCACGGGCTGAATAATACTCATCATAATACTCATCCAACCTCCGGCAGTATTCTTCATAGTCTATGCCTTCGGCTTCCCACATGGCTTCTTTCTCTTTTATCTCTTGGAGGCCTTCGAAGGCCGTCTTCATTGCATCCTGGATTAGCCATTCGGTATATTCTTCTGGGGTAATTAATGCTTCCTCTTCTTCTTTCACCATATCATTTTTGTCATTCTTCTCTTCAGATTCTCTACACATATCCTTGGTCTTGTCTTGGACAGGAGCATCAGTCTGGGTAGAGGAATTGTCTCTAGGTGCTAAAGATGCTGCTTCCACAAGGACAGAGCTCGGGTCTTCTTGCTCAGTAAAGTTTTCCTCTGTATTAGCAAACTCAAAAAGTTCATCCATTTCCAAATGATTGCAAAGGGACGGAGTTGTGTCCATATTAATTATCCCCTGCTTTGTGTCGATCGTTACAACCTCACTGGAGCACATTGAGGTGGATGGAGATGAATCTTTAGGAAGGGGAGAGCTAGATCTCATCTCTCTAACCTCTGCAGAAGGTGGTGTGTTATTTCTAACATGTTCTTCCACCATGACCTCAGGCTTCACAATTGAATCGGTGGAGGACGAAGTTGCAGGAACTTTCTCTTTCTCTGATTTATTTTTCCTCCAAATAAGAAACCTAGCCTTACACTTTGTTAGATTTTCAGCTTCCATCTCACGGGCTGAATAATACTCATCATAATACTCATCCAACCTCCGGCAGTATTCTTCATAGTCTATGCCTTCGGCTTCCCACATGGCTTCTTTCTCTTTTATCTCTTGGAGGCCTTCGAAGGCCGTCTTCATTGCATCCTGGATTAGCCATTCAGTATATTCTTCTGGGGTAATTAATGCTTCCTCGTCTTCTTTCACCATATCATTTTTGTCATTCTTCTCTTCAGATTCTCTACACATATCCTTGGTCTTGTCTTGGACAGGAGCATCAGTCTGGGTAGAGGAATTGTCTCTAGGAGCTAAAGATGCTGCTTCCTTTTCCATGTTAGATGGATCCATTGTGCTTTGTTTGAGATTAGACTTTTTCTGTTGAGAGCTTTTTGAAGTTTTCCCCTTCCTTCCTTTCTTTTTGTTTGATTTCATGACTGTTCGCTATGATGAACTTCTCTGGGTTCAGTTAAAGGGATATAGTTATTCTGATAAATTTGACTGTCTGTTCACAATCTTGATCTGAAAATCCTAAATCTAATTATAAGCGAGTTATGGATTGTTACGTCACACATCAAAGCGTCTACTCAACCCTGTTGACACAATGATGACGTATGTTAGCGATCGTACGCGCCTGCGCAGTTTGGCACCGGAAGTACGGCGAGGTGCGCGAAACTATGCGAGGGGATTTACAACAAAATATTATGATACCTAAACCAGCTGACTTTGTCAAGTTGTAAAACACTTCCAGGTTCGTATGGTATTAGAAACTACAGAAGTTAAGAGCACAAGTCAGTCATCAGTGGTCATATTTATAAAATGTCAAACAAGAAGTCAGCCGCTCCTTGAGTTTACATGGTGAAGTGAGCCGCCCCTAAATTTCAAGTGCCCACGTATTCTGATCTTTATGGTAAATGCTCCGGACTCCAGAGCGAGCAGGAGGAACAGACAGAGAGAGCGATGAAGTCAAGTGCTAAATGTCTAGGTCTTACCATAAAACTGACTATGAGATACACGTGTATGAAACGGGAGTAAACACAATACTGTTCAGGGAATAGCTTCGGAGGTCGGGGAAGTTAGTGTGAGAATAATACTGCGAGTCTGCGGTAACTTCCGTTTTTCAAAATAAGGTGTTCACAATTAAAAAACAAAACAAAACAGTTTTTTTGGAGAAAACAATAATTATATATATTTTCTTACCTAAGTAAACAGTGATTCTGATATTGCACAGGTACTATGAAGTACTTTTACTGTGTGCTTTCTGAGAAATCCACTGTCAAAGTCCCTTATAAATCACTATAATGAGCCTTTTTTTCTGACTTTGATGTCTTGTAAAAACATTTTCCTCCATAAGTACACAATGATTCTGATATGGTTGGACTTAGTACTTCTTAGACTACATGCACAGGTACTATGAAGTACTTTTACTTACCATGAAACTTAGAATAGCCTTAACAACAACAACAACAACACAAAGCACTGTCAGTAAAATAGTGGTGGTATGAATTTCTATCACGCAAACTACTGGTGTGTATAAGGAATTATACAAACACAAGATTAATAACATACATAATCTTGAGAGTCACGTCTGTTGTATTCATTGTTGTTGTTGATGCTCTGTTTGTTTCTATCCATCTCTTTCTTTCTACATCTCCCTCTATCCCAGTTTACAAGCCCAGCCTAAATATTTAAAGCCTTTGAGCCCAGCGTAGTTTCAGCAGACGTCCGTTCAACATGAGTCCGGTTCTGCTTGCGGTTTCTGACTCCTAAACGCAGTTTTTTTCTTGCCACTGTAACTTCGCTAAATGTTGCTTAGTGCTCACATTTCAGACAGTCGAGCAAAATATAAGAAGGTAAAAACAACTGAATGATATGTAAAAAGCCAAAAATGAGTTTTATTTTGCAGAAATTACACAGAAACTTTATGGACACAAGCAGCCCTTTCCATTCATTCAGACTCAAAATAAAACAACAATTTAAACTTTTGTTTAACGGTTTCACTGAAGACATTTGATTGATTTATAAAGAGTGAAACAGAAGTGCGGATGTATAAATGTGTGTTGTACACATATTCGTCTGCCTGTGTCTTCCCTCTCACATGAAGGGTGTGGGGGTCTCTCAGCAAAGGGAGCTGATCTCGCTCTTGCTGCAGCCCCACTTGCAGCAGGCGTTGGACAGGCCCACCACCACGTCCCGGCCCTTGCGGTCAGCCTTGCGAAGGGCTTCCAGGATCTCCTCTGTGATGAAAGAACGGGCCTTCCTGCTAAACACGGTTGTCTCTGGGTGTGATGCTTAAATCTCTGGTCCCCTGGAGGAGACCCTCCACCACAAAGTTGTGACTCACGCCCTCTGAGGATTCATCCTGACGGGAGCTGAATGGGTCCTCTGAAGAATCTGCTGCACGGAAACGAGAGGAAGCGTCATAAAACATGCAGGCTTCTCTAATACAGGGGAAACAGTTTAATCATTTTCTGTATAAAATCAAATGTAGAAATGATGGAGCATGTGAGTGACACAAGCCGGAGGGACATGGGTAAGTTTACTGAATTATGTCCTGAAGTTGTACATTCATTTTATAGTATATAGTACAGTATAGTACCTGCCCAGTGTTTCCGAGTGCATACATAACAATAATAATAATAATAATAGAATGTACATAAGATCGGGGTATTAGATTTGTTTATTCAAATATAACATAAATAAATATAAATAATAAATCCAAATAATAGCATAACATGTTTCCCCTTTGGCATCTTACTACAGACTGTGACAGCCTGACAGAAAGCCAGTTGTGCCTTACTTTCAAATTATATACAGAGCGCTCATTTGACTGCTCCACAGCCTACTTGTTGCAAAGTTTGCAAGATGTGTTTGAACATTTTATTTTATGGGGCTTTCTGAAAAAATATTCCAATGCCCTATTACATGAGAAGGCCTCAGGATGGGGTCCGTTTATGGAGATCCTCAGGCAGGCAGCCAGGTGTTCACCTTGAAGCTGGTTTCAGGTCTGTTTTCACCTGAGGATAAAGCAAAGAAAATACCACAAACTGCACTAATATGAAGAAAATGCATGATTATTTGTTGTCCTGTTCAAGGTCATGCTCTTACCCTGTTCACCGTTGAGAAATCACGTTGTAATTGACACAGGAAACGGGTAAAACAAGTGCAATGCCTGCAAGGAGGCTCAGACAGGGGTAGAGGTTGGTCCACTCATCAAACTCGCTTGCCAGCAGACTCATGATCTCCTGGTTATTGTTCTTGAAACAACATTTGGTTTACCAAGGCATTAGTCTATGTGTGTGTATTGTGAACTGTAGTTGATTGTAGTCAGAATCAGCTTAATTGACCCACCGTGAATGCCCCAGGAAGGACATGATTTTTGAACGAGGACCACTCCTGCAGGACCTCATTCTCATGTTCAGGGCAACATTTCCTGCGAGTCCGCAGATGAGAGATGTTGATTGTATTATCTTGTAGAGTGGTTGATTGCGGTGCGGGTCCCAAGATACTGAAGGCCCCAAGAATGTCCAGATCATGAAACCTCCTCTCCAGGTGTGTTTCCAGACCAGTTATGTAAGGGTGGATGACCTACAATGAATAAATCAACATATTTTTAGAAAGAGCCTACACCCACTGTTACCTCCGTCATTAAGGGCCAGGCCATAGTCTATTCAGGAGTATAAATTCCATTTTCTCTCATTCATAGTTTCAAAATTGGACATTTACCTCTCGCTGGGTTCTGGCTCACTGCTCCTCCCTCAGCGCTTCATGACATCTCGCCCTCTCCTATTCCTCTCCTCCTCGTGCTGGCTCCGAGTCCTTGGGGATCATCGAGGTCCTGATGGAGGCGAGGCAGGCATGATCCAGGGAGTGGAGTCTGTCCAGCCAGAGACTGAATTGTGACAGGAACCTATATATAAAAAAGAAAAGATGCTGTTAAGTATTGGTCAGACCTGCAAACAACCCTCATTTCAATGTGTGAAATCAAACAGATTTGAATAAATAGATGATAATATAGATAATAAACACATTAAGCTTACCTGCTCCTTGATTTGTAAAAAGTTGACATTTGCTTTTTGAAAGATTTTGGACAGACATGCGAGGTGGGGCAAAACATCAGCCTGGAGGTAAACTGCTGCCGCTTTATCTGTATGTAGCACAGAATGTGTAGGGTCCCTTTGCCACTGGACATCTTCTCATCTCTGCCTCCTCTGCCAAGGCTCCAAGGAATGCACTCAAGTTCCTCAGTAGGGTCTCGATGACCCTGTGCTGAAAGAGCCAGCTTGTATCCTTCACTTCCTGAAAATGTTGCAATAAAGGACAGAATGATTAGTTATGAATAGACAGAAGATAACTACAATGGTATCAAATAACTATTACCTTTATTTTCAGATCACTGACACCCAGGGTAGCCGATGCTGCCCCGAGTGTTGCAGTACGATTTGCACTGTTTCTGAAAAATAAATGAAGTTCTTAAAGGTGGTCCCTATTCACCCCCATTGAATAGGGACCCCATTCACACGCCGCCAAAATGTATATAAAATCAATGAGTGACAAGCATGGGATACAACAGACAAAACAAGCTCACATAGGCATTAAATATTTACCTGTCATCACGGCTGCCCCCTCAGTCCCAAGTCCATAGAGTTTCTCTGTTGGGAGGCCCTTCCTCAAGATTACATCCTTGATGGCTGTCACAACACAGAGTCTGCTTTGCCATCGTCAATAGAGACCAAGTCCAGGAATTGACTCAACACATGTCCCTCTTTATCCAGGTATCTGAGAGAAAGCAAAGGCAAGTATTTAGTATTAAAAGTTCATTCGGACCAAGGATGTATGCAATTCTAAAATCAGACAAAATAAATGGTCCTATAGCAGACATGCAAATGAAGCAGTCTGGACATAGAGACATCAGTGCTAGCCTGGAAGTCGGCTCCTCGATGACTCCTGCTAAGATCTCAAGCATTCCGTCAATGATACGATGAGATCTATAATTATTCCTCTGGTCAATCTGACGTTGGGAAAAGTAAAATATAAAATATTTAAAAAATGTATTCATTAATGTTAAGATTGAATTAAATTTGAAATTATGGCTAGGGGACCTTTACCTTTAATCTCTTGAAATAGTTACATCCTAGAAGCTCAGCCAGGCTCAACAGCTTTGGGTAGTTTGTGTGGGGGGCCAGTTACTTTTTTATGAGCCAGTAAAGGCCCTTGAACCCACCAATGATTGCCTCGTGCTCTAAAACAACAGTTGGCTCAGAGGAATCCATCATTGAGATGCCTGTAAATGACAAAGTTATTAAAAATGGATTTGAATATACTGAAGTTATTACAAAACGGCTGTTGAAATCAGAACCCACCAGATGAAACAAGAGGCCTGACATCTGATGCTCTCCTGGTGGTGCTTCAGTGACGTGCCGTTCCAAGTAATCTTTTCTGTATACAGTCACTCCGACCTCAAGAAAAGCTCTCTTTGCCCTGCCTTTCTTATTTGCAGCACAGTCAACAAAACATCCCTAAAAAGTAAAGCAATCATTGATCAAATTAGCTAAATATCCACAGATATACCTGTTAATTTATTCTTTTTTTGTGATTGAATTATGCACAACACAATAAGATCACATATAATAACAAGTAGCTGAGGAAATAAGAAAGAAAATGGGGGGAAAAAAAGATTATTCATGATAGAACAAATTATGCAGGTAAAAATGTAACTTACCATGCTGTGTGTGGTACAGCCAAGTCTTTGAGGCATTCTCAGCCACTCTGGATCAGTGCCTCTGTGCTTGATGTCCTGTCTACAAAGCACAGAAGAATAGAAATGAGGCCTATTTCTAAGGAAATGTGCTTTTCTGACCTGACCTGCTTCTGCATCTGTGTTTGCTGTTGTCCTCCTCTCCTATTTCTCTCTCTCCATTACCCACATCCTATCCCATCCTGACTCTCCCTAGCAGTGCTTTTAGCTCTCGCAGCAATGTGTACTGTGTAACTATATTAATAACCATATTAATTTTCACTGAACTCATTTACAGAATATAGCAGTAGAAATATAAAATATAAATAACATATGGAATGAAAATAAGATATAAAGCACATAGATATAAAGTATAAGAAATAGTTTGAAGAATACAGCCATGTACTGAGCTCATGTTAATAATAAATGAGTTACTGTATGTTCTGTACTAAAGCACAGAGAGTTGGGACCTGTTAATGATTTAAATAATTCAGGTTATATTTGTTTCATGTTAAGATGAAGTACTATCCACAATAAGCTGCTTAATTTTTCCTCACCCAAAATCTGAGATCATTTGATGTGGAATATCATTGTGTGAGTGAGTGAGAGAGCTGAAAATAGAATGATTACAATAAGGTTTATCTTCTTAACTTTGAATAGATGTTGATTACCTGAATACTGGACCTTTGTTGTCTGGGTAGTACACTGTTGAATTTATAAATGTGCTCTTACACACAGATGAATACAGAAAAATAGATGAGAACAAAAAAAATGATTTAATGAATAACTGATATTTTCTCTCTTTCTTTGCCATCCTGAAGACCCCTCACTAAAAGTCCATGTTCTCCTGGATCCGTGTCACATGTTCGAGCTTCTTCAGAATGACATTTCAACAGTCAAAGTTCTGGTGAGAGAAGATCGCCAGCAGATAAGACAGCAGTACATCAAGGAGCTCCACAAGCTTCAGGAGGAGGAGGAGGGTTTGCACCTTGGAAGACTGTATTCATGCTTCAGCTGTTCAAATAAAAATACATCTCCTCCAAACAACTTGCAATCAAACCATTTTCTTCCCATTTTAAAACCCTTTGTCCAGTTTAGATGGGAGAAGTTGATATTATGTGATATTGATCTGGGAAGACTACATTTCTAAATCATTTTTAACTGTGCTTTTATTCACAAGTTATTGATCTTATTTACTCTCCATGTATATTGATTTAAGAATGGGGCTGTGTTTAAGGTCATCATTTTGCAATGACTCTGTTCCATCCCATTTTAAGAAATGAACTGCATTAGTATTTATCAAAAGAATAAAAAGTTGTGTAAAAGTAGACTTCCTTCCCTAAGCTATTGAGTTGAGCATTAATGCACATTTTAGTCTTGTCATTTCAAATCTGAAATGTATACTCATAAGTAGACATAAAGGAGTGCATTTATATAGAAATATTTATTTAATCTGAAAAACAACATTAAAAAAAGTCTGTTTTTATAGCAGAGATTAACATGTTTACAGCTTGGTACAAAACAAACAAATAGGTGTGATTAGCTCATGTCTCGATCGACACACACTGTACGGGGGGTGAATGTTTTGATGACTCATCAGTTTTGATTTGATGAAGGATAAGAGTTATTCACAATAAGGCGTGTAGCTGACCAGCTTGACAGGCGGGCGCGGTGTAACGGTTTGTCAAGAGGCTTAAAACACGTCTCAGCTCTCAGTCTGTGGGTGTCATCACTCAGGCCATCCGGGGGAGACCTCCCTCACAGCGAGCTGTTGAAGAGAAGCAACCCGAAATCCACCCCAGAAGAACCAACAAATGCAGATGTTGTTGAAGCTCAGGTTTCTTCCTCTGTCTCTGCAGCTCTCTGGGCACCTCGACGGACCAGTCACCAATAATCCACACTGTGTCTATAGGAGAAATACAAAGGTGTTCAATTAATGCCTCAGACAAGACAAAATGTACAGTTAACTACATGTGACAGTTCAGGGTGTTTTTTTGTTATTAGCCACATCTGCAGGAATAATATTGAACAAGGTAGCTGCAGCTCATCATAATAGATGCCAGTCTTAAACACTATTTTTTCTAATACTTAAATTTTTTGGTGTGAAGCTGACACTGTCCACAGACTCCATGACTTCACGGGGTTCAATAGAAAACAAATGTCTTATAATAAATGACAAAGGGTTTTTAATTGAGGATATGCTGGCAGAGGTAGGGGCATCACTGATCATCCCCCCACTAAAAACCGCCCCTCAGCTCAGCACATCAGACACTGGAAAAACTCAAGCTATTGCCTGCCTGAGAGTGTTGGTGGAGAGGATAATACGACGTGTCAAGGAATACCATATCTGGGATGGGGTTGTTCCTCTCTCCTTGGCCGGCTCCATCAACCAACTATGGGCAGTTTGCTGCCTGTTGACGAACTACCAAGGCCCCCTGGACATCAAAGGTGACAAGCCTGTCTAGCTGGTTGGATTTAGCACATTCCCCAGTTATTAATGACAATTAATCAAATGTAATGTATACATGAATTGTATATCTGTAATGTATATTATTTTGTTTATATGTTATTTACATTACAAATCAAGAGATTAACACATGAATTGTATATATGTGATGTTCATTATTTTGTGTATGATATGTTACTTATTTACATTACAAAGTCAAGAGATTAACATTTGAATAAAAAAGAAGTAAACACAGACCCTCACATCACATATTCCTCATTTTTATCTAAAATGGGATCACAGCATGTCAAGTAGAATAACTATTTAGTGCAGCATAAAAAACAGAACTGTAGTCAGTTACACAAATACATTTTAGTTTTAATTCATTAAAAGGCACATGTAAACATTTCATTTAACATTAATTAAACAGTCTTATTTACAAGGTTATGATTTTTCACTCAACAATTCATAAACTGCATTGATAGCACATACAGTACTCAATGTTTGGACTTGAGAAACACATCCATATAGATGTTGTAATAGAACATGTCAAGCTGCTGCCTCATTGAACGAATGGTGTCTTCATCCCTCCAGACCCTCTGAACTGTGAGATCTGTGTGTGTGCGTGTCAGTTACAAAGTCACACCACTCCAGTCCGCTGATGGCAAGTTGGCCCTGAACCTGCCAGTAATATTTATGACCCTTTTTAAGTGTGGCCTGACCTCTGACTGGTGTTAGGTGCTTAACCTCAGCAACAGAATCGGTACTGCAGCATTTCACTTCCACCAGTCCAAATGGTGGAGTTTCAGTCGGGTCAAAAACTTTGCCATCTGGGCTGACACCAAGGTGAGGTGCATCAGGGTGCACAATGAAGACAAATTAAACAAATCAGAAAACTGTTTTATTATGTCAGGCTCCTGCTTCAGACCCCTTTTCATTGCCAGGGTCTGTGGCGCTCCTTTAAGAATATGCGCTGCCAGGGCTTTTGCTGAGAACTCACCACGTACATGACATGCCTCCCTGAACCTGCTGGCAGTCACTCTTGGCTTTCGTACTGAGACCCACAGCGGGCTGACAGACTGTTGCCTGGTCTCAGCTTCTATGGCAGCAGAGAGTTCGTGAGACACCTTTAGGCTCTCAAGGTGGTAATGCTGCTCATAGTCAGCAGTAAACTCAAAGTCAGCTAGAAACCTGTAGCCTTCAACAGGCAGCAGAGGGAATTCTGGGGCATTTGGATGTTTCATTATTTCCCTAGTAGCCTCTAAGGGGCACTGGTATGATAGAACTGATCCGAAGGGCACAAGACCAAATTTGGACTCCACCATGGTGAGTTCCTCAAGTCCATGAAGAATCTTACAGATCCCCAGCTGTGGCTAAATGTCTTTCAATTTCTCTCCAACAGACATCACACCCGGGTCAGGAAGGGGCCCCACCACACAAGATTATATGAGGATTCATCAGTTATATTTTGTGTGTTTTTAATAGAACTGCCAACTGCAATTGTTTGCACACCTCTGCTGGAGACTCTGCTCTTCCTCTTCCTCCCATCAAGGTCCTGACCACCTCCCCCCCCTCTCTCAGCTCCTCATCAGCAGCTTCAAAGGACAGCCCACCCTCACCCTCACCCCGCTCACTGTCCCACTCTCACTCTTACTACCAGCCAGGTACAAAGAGAACTCTCCAGACTCCACATCAGAAAAGCCAGTGGACCAGACAACATCAGTCCCAGGATCCTCAAGGTGTGTGCGTATATACATAGATATATATACATATATACTGTACATTCTATATATTTATTATTATACTAGTCTATATTATATAACATTTCATTATATTACACTATATTGTTCATATTGCACTATATTATACCATTTATTTATCATACCAAGTCACTTTAATCATCACTTGTCACTTTATCTTGTCATTCTCTTCAAATACTGTTTCAATTCTCAATTCCCCCCAGTTAACTTCAACATTCATTTTTGTACTGTATATACCCCCTGTTTTTATTTTTTATTTTTATTTTTATTTATCTCATCTATTCTGTTTAATGTGTATTTGAGCTTTCTTGTCTGTGCTGCTGTAACGCCCGAATTTCCCCTCTGGGGATCAATAAAGTATTATCCTATCCTATCCTATCCTAGATGTTTAGAATAACATTCATATGGTTGACTCACCTGAATATGCTGCATACAAGGTGGATTTTACACCTGATTTGACACCAACTTCAATTTTGGTTTCCGAACCACCATCTCATCCACTGACTCTGGCTGGATCCCCTGTTAAATGGCAACAAAGACATTTCAATTAATATAATATACAGGAAAAGATTAAAAGTTCCATTACAAAAGTTAAATTGTAGTAAGACACCAAATTGGGAGACAGTATATTGTTAGGGTTAAAATGTTTTGATTTCTTTTGACAGAAACAGAAGACATTGTGTAGTAGCCTACATCAGAATGGTGGGTGGCATAGATCAACTCTGAAAAAAACAGTCAACCTAAGATAACTTGCAAATAATCACTTTTTCCATGTCATTTTCTGGTTCAAGTCAATTACTTTATTTATTCTTTTTCAAATTGGATTTTTTTTTATAGTCGAATTAAGAATTCGTGTTAGGGGAACCGGAGCACCCGGAGTAAACCTAAATAAGAGAGACAAGGATTAAAAGGTAGAAAAGGGAAAGCTAGGGTCTAATATTAATTACTTTTCAATAAGTTGTGCAGTTGTTGTGCACTATTTATAATTTCAACAATCAACTTTATCAGCTTCAGTTTTTATAGAACTGAGGGAATAAGGTGATAAAGTGAAAGGTTTGGGGAGGGGGTGGAGCTAAAGGGGGAGATAAAAAGGGAGAAAATGAACGGTTGGTGAGGTATAGAGGGGGGGCTATTCCAAGACTTCGCAGTCACAGCAACAGAGGAATCGCTCTGGAGTATTTTTCTCCTCCTTCTTCTTGCCCTTATTTGACTTGACTCCAACTTGCTGCACTTTATTCATCCTCAGTTTCTTAAACCAGCTCCACCTATTTGACTTGACTCTGACTTGTTCTTCAGAAATAGTTGGCTGCACATTATTCTTTTTCTGTTTGATGAAGATGCTCCACCACTTTGACTTCTTCTCTGCTTCTTGCTCAACAAAGCTTTCCTCTGTATTAGCAAACTCATAAAGTTCATCCATTTCCAAATGATTGCGAAGGGACGGAGTTGTGTCCATATTAATTATCCCCTGCTCTGTGTCGATCTTTTCATTGCTCCGCCAATTGACTGACTTCTTCTCTGGGACTTCACTTTTGATATCTGCATTTCTGTGGCTCCTTGAAGTGTCAATTTGTTTGCAAAGGCTTTTGAGAACATCTTTCAATGTCCTTATGACACCTTTGAACACCCCTCTGCATGCTCTGCAGTTTGGGCACTTGGCACAGGTACCAGAATGGACAACAAAGGGTTGTTTTAAATCTTTCATAGCCTTTAAGATAATGGAGTCATCGCCATTGGTGAACATATTGAGGAAAGCCTCTGCAAATGTGGGAGTAACTCTGATCGATGCGTCAGCACCAACCACTTCCCAGAAAGCCTCGCTGAAGGAGCCTTTTAAATTCTGTTCCATTTTTTCATTGTAGATTTTACTGGCCCTTCTATGACCTAAACCTAAGTTCAACTCGTTGCAAACTATATCATCAAAATACAATGAAGTGACTGTCTCTACGGAAAATCTCAGCACATCTGCATACATGCTGGTCAGCTTCTTCTTCCCCTCCATGTCCAATATGCCTCTGCTTAAATCATTTTTTTGCCTCTTAGTAAGGCTGTCAAAGAATGACTTGAATATAATACAAAAGCTATTTTTCAGTAGCATTACTTTCTCAGCAAAGTGTTCCTCTTCATCATCCATTTCCAAATGATTGCAAAGGGACGAAGTTGTGTCCATATTAATTATCCCCTGCTTTGTGTTGATCGTTATAAAGATGCTGCTTCCTTTTCCATGTTAGATGGATCCATTGTGCTTTGTTTGAGATTAGACTTTTTCTGTTGAGAGCTTTTTAAAGTTTTCTCCTTCCTTCCTTTCTTTTTGTTTGATTTCATGACTGTTCGCTATGATGGACTTCTCTGGGTTCAGTTAAAGGGATATAGTTATTCTGATAAATTTGACTGTCTGTTCACAATCTTGATCTGAAAATCCTAAATCTAATTATAAGCGAGTTATGGATTGTTACATCACACATCAAAGTGTCTACTCAACCCTGTTGACACAATGATGACGTATGTTAGCGATCGTACGCGCCTGCGCAGTTTGGCACCGGAAGTACGGCGAGGTGCGCGAAACTATGCGAGGGGATTTACAACAAAATATTATGATACCTAAACCAGCTGACTTTGTCAAGTTGTAAAACACTTCCAGGTTCGTATGGTATTAGAAACTACAGAAGTTAAGAGCACAAGTCAGTCATCAGTGGTCATATTTATAAAATGTCAAACAAGAAGACAGACTTTGAGTTAGCCTATGTGTCGTAAAATGACAAACTGGCAAGCTTAAAACAAGGATACAAGACCACTTTGTAAGAGGCCAGGGTCGTTATTAACAAGACAGAAAACTAGCAAAGTGAACCTATATGACAGGGCACATTTCATATTGTGTCTTTGGCTTGCTAGTGTTACACCCCTGTAGCTCAGTAGTCCCATGACAGCTCTCAGCTCTCCCACAGTCTTTGGTTTCTTCTCCTTTAAAGCTCTGACAGCAAGCGTATCAGCAGGGTCCATTTTGCTGCCCTCTGCAGATATACGTCCTAAATAACGAACCTCACGCTTGAAGACTTCACACTTACTTGGTTTCAACTTTATCCCATGCTGACGTAGTCGCTGTAACACTGTTCTCACATCCTCAACATGGTCCTCAAATGATTTGCTAAAGACAAGCGTGTCATCCAGGTATGGTATGAAGATCTCATCACGCAGCCCTTCCAAACATTCTTCCATACATCGCTGGAAGGCAGCTGGGGCATTCATCAAACCAAAGGGTATTCGAATCCATTCATAAAGACCCCAAGGTGTCACAAAAGCTGTCATAGGTCTGCTTTCTTTAGCCATGAAGCCCTGATGGTAAGCTTTACCTTGATCTAAGAGAGAGAACCAGGAATTTCCACCTAGGCCATCCATGATGTCTTGCACTCTGGGAATCGGTTGGCGATCAGGAAGGGTTTTCTTGTTCACTTCACGGAAGTCAATACACAGCCGCAGAGTTCCATCTTTTTTTCGTACACAAACCACTGGTGATGCATACGGTGAGTTTGACTTCTCCACCCAGCCTTGTGCGATGAGGTCATGCAAGTAATCTTTCATCTCTCTGTAAAGTGGCTTAGGTACAGAGAGGTATGTTTTTGCGACAGGTTCAGTGTCTTTCAGAGATATGCTGAGTTGCAGTTTCTCTATGCAGCCGATATCATCATCTGTTTTTGAGAATGAAGCCGACTCCTCTCTCAACATCTGGTGAGCTATCTCCTTCTCGGGTTCGCTGAGGTGGCTCAGATTCACAGGTGGGTCCCATAAATTGTCATTACTGTGTTTCTTTTCAACTCTGATGTGATTCATAGTTGCTGGAGGTGGAGGGCGGCAACCCTCTAGCATGGAAGCTGGATAAACTGCCTGAATCTGCTGCACAGTCCCAATCACAGTCCTTCCTGCCAGCACTATGTCATGGTCTGTAGGATTCTGTACACTAACAGTAATAGATGGTTTATTACCTTTTCCCACTTTTACAAGCGTGTCACAGAATTGAAGTCCCTCAGCCCAGCGTGGGTTCACATCTGGCTCAAAGATAAGTGTTGTATCTTCATCTGGTGCAGACACATTTACATGGCACTCAACTTTGACAGACATGTGTTTTGGTATGTTGATCCTGTCTTTTTTTGTCTTCACAACATATTCATGATTTTGCTCAACACTTACTTGCTGTACAAAGGCTTCTGCTTGGTTTGGCTTGAGATCAGGGAATGCTGCCCTCACTGCGTGACTGAGGCGTTCTCTGTTGTTAGAGCTGGACTGTTTTGATTCACTGTTTATAATGAGATCGATAACATTAGAGCCAATTATGGGACGAAACAGATTGTTACCTTTCATCACAAGTGTTGGAACTATAACTTCTGTGGTGACTGCTTCTCCTGGAGCTAGTCTGAAAGTAATCTTCACCCAGCCTGCATATGGTATATTCTCACCATTTGCTGCCACAATGTCAAGAGTATCTGCACTGTCCAGAATTTCAGAAATGTCTCTCAGTCTCAAGTCTGGTACGTGTTCTTGTTTCCATTGTTCATCCATTATTGTTACTTGGGAACCTGAGTCCCACAAAGCTTGAACTCTTTCATGTTGAATGTAACAGTCGATCACATATTTTTTTCCTACCAGAGGAGCCACTTTTGCTTGTTTTCTTCCTTTTGAGTGAGTGTTCACAGTCATACATGAAAATGGCACACATTTTTCTTGGTGCACAGCCCAACCATTAACTTGACATGACTTAGAACAGTAGAGTTCATTTTTACATGATGCACATTGTTTCAGTCTCATCTCTTCACCTTCTTTCCCACAGTGAGCACAGTGCTGGGACCTCTCTGTATGACTGGTCACTCCCTGTCCCGCGCGAGCGACCTTTCCCCGTTTAAAGGGTCACCTCCAACATGTCTTTGTCCTCTAGCTCGACAACCAGCCAGGAAATGCTCACTGCTGCCGCACCTGAAACAGTGTGTACAGTAGTCCTCAGCTCCCCGCTGTTGACAGCTAAAACATCTCCTCATACGTCTCTGATTTTGTGGTGGGAAGCTGCGCTGTGGGGCAAACTTTTGCTGATACTGTGCAGTCTCACCTCTCTGTCCGGGGCCAGGCGTGTACCAGTATCTCTGGGGCAATTCTTGCATCTGATGACCTGGGAACTGCTGAGCTGATGTGCCATCCAATCCTCTTGTTTGAGGCTGCTGATCTCTATACATGTACTGGGGCTGCTGCATAGACTCTCTTATCTGGGATACTTCGACTTTAAGATCTTTCAGCAAAGTCATTTCAGACCTCATTTCTTCAAGCTGAGTCAATACAGTTGAGGGAATTTTACCTGAGTTCTGTTGAGTTGATGGTTTTTCATTCTTTTCAACAGGAGCAGTGTTGGACTGGGCTGAGTGAATATTTATAGGACGTTGTTGTCCCAACAGCTTCCTTTTATTTTGGCTCTCCGTCTCATAAGCACATGCTGTGTTCATTCGCTCAAGTAACAGTTCATCAGAGATGTCAGTTTGTTCAAGGTATGGTCGAAGGTCACGTTTTATGTTATCATTTTGTAGCCCAGTTAACACAGTGTGAAGAAACATGTTCTGTACTAAACCTGGGTCATATTTGAGGCCTGACTCTGCTTCTTGTGAGGCAAACAAAATCTTTTGTCTGAGGTCAAAAGCACGAATGAGGAAGTTCTGCGGAGTTTCTTTGATGCCTTGAACTTCTGAGGTCAGCTGTTTGTAGAGTTCGGTTGCACTCTTTTCCTGGTAATGAGAACGAAGTATCCGTCTTAATGTGGGTACGGTCAAGTTAGCTTTTCCCTCTAGGTAGCTACGAATTTGCATGCCAGGGGAGATTGCTTTTATCACGGCATCCACAATCTCAGATTCTGGAACTCCTTTGCTCAGGCCATGTTCGATTTGTCGAGCTAAACTTGAAAAAGTGAGTCTCTCCTTCTGTCCAGGCTCACCAATTTAACCAGATATTTTAAAGTCTTTATGCCAAGGTGGATGACAGTGAGATGCGCTCTGTGTAGATGTTCTGCTAGAAGCCTTGTTGTTGATATCTATATTTTCTTGATCATCTGTTTTCCCGTGCCCCTGTGTTGTCGTCAACTGAAGCTGCAGAGCCTCAATTTCTTTCACTAGCCTTTCCTCTTCTTGATTTCGTTCTCTTTGTTGCTCTGTTAATTGTGTTCCTTGGGCATTTATCTGTCCTGATTTATCTTTCTTTTCAGCTACCTGGAGCTCAGAAATTGTGTCTTGTAGATGGAGTAAGTCAGACATACCTTTGTCCTCCAGTTTCTCTAACTCCGCTCTCTGGATGTGGTTTGAAATGAGTGTGATGAGTGCTGCACGACCCTTGCCAGTGACATGCTCAAATTCTGGGCCTGCGATGAAGAGATTGTCACGTAATTCCACCAAAATGGCTCTGGACAGCGCACACAATCCTCCTATTATTTCAAGCTGTAACTTCTCTAACTCTGATGAATCCATCTTTCAACAGAAGAGCTTAGGTGTCTGGGTTAAGTAGTGCCTTTGACCTTTGAGGAGTGGTAGTTGCCCTCCTAGTATGTCGTGATACCTCAGATTGCATGCACACTTTTCTCAGGTGTCGGGATACCACTGCAGCCGGTTCACCTCCTGCTCTCGATGTCTGGTAGATGTAAAAGGGCTGTACGATGCTCTGGGACATCAATCTCGAGTAGACACTGGCCCAGGCAACACACAATCCCAGCGGTGCCTCCAAATGTTACACCCCTGTACAGCGTACTGTAAGGGGAGAAATAAAGAAGAAAGAAACAAACACGTTGTTGCTGGCTTTCATTCAATGGTGTAATGAATAATATGCAATAACACATCATATTATCATTGTACAATATTATACACTTAGATGAACATACATGCACTGTTTAATACCTTTACATCTGTCATATAACAGGCTAGTATTTCTCAATATTGTATAATCTACTGCTTGTTTGATGTAAACACATTTAACTCTTTCTTAGTTGCTTTAGTAGTTATACACATACACACTTGCAGAGTGATATTTCTTTAAACTGTACCATGTAACTGTAATTGTTCAACTGACCGATACAACTTAAATAACACACTCTCAGTAGACGCACTACACCTGTCTCTATTGCTCTCTGTCTGTGTGATTCAAGCTAGCATGCACGCATCACGGCAAACACATTCATGCTTAAACTGCTTCATAAACATACTGAAATTACTTTGTATACAGAAAACATATCACTAACTTGTTCCCGGAAACTTACAACACATTTATACTTGGTTTTATTCACTTTTAACCAGTATTCTTACCTGTAAGGGGAGAAATAAAGAAGAAAGAAACAAACACCTTGTTGCTGGCTTTCATTCAATGGTGTAATGAATGACGCTCAGACAACACGCTCCCCCTGCTGGCGTAAAACCGGAAGTGTAAAACAATAACAAAAGCTTAAGACCAAACCAATCAATTACCGATATGCTTTTAAACTTAACCTTAGCAGCATGAATTAACATTAAATTATAACTAGCTTTTTAGCATTTTTAAAGGATATACAACATTTTAGAAAGACACTAGTTTTAACATGTATTATTAATTTAACTTAGTGCACAATCTTATATCCATTACATAGACAGGCTGTATAAACGTCATTGAAAGGTTCAAATAGCCTAGCCTATATTTTGCGGCTCCAGACAGATTTTTTTGGGTGGAGCTACTGGCAAAAATGTCTCTTTTGCAGACCCCTGCAATTACCCAAATAAAGAGTAAATTATCTTATTCCAGACATACTTCTTTTGTAGATGCATGTCCTGCGATGTGACTATTGCGCATGCGCACATCATGATGACGATGAAACAATATATCGTGTCGTGTGGACATTTTGGATGTGGTTGGCTACGGAACTCCACCTGGCCACAACCTCCTCCCCTAATGCTAAAGTTGATTCCGACCAGTAAAGGCGCTTTATCACGCTCTTCCTTCACAAACCAACATCCTGTGTTTTGGTTATTTTTGCAAGCGCATCCATTTTTTTCCCAATCCTTGGTCACAAGACAAAAGATTTTCAAACACAAATTAATTTTTTATCATTGTTTAATTCAAATACATACCGTTTGCCCCCATACTTGGCAGATTGTCCTGCAATTATAAGATAAACGCAGAAAAATATTTTATTTTATTTTTATGCATTAATGGACAATAATTACCACAGAACCACGGAAAGCTTTTCTTTGACTGTCAGCATTTTTAAGACGGTGTTTTTGGGTTCGCCATATCTGTACATTGCATTCTGCGTCACCATATTTCTTCGCTGCTTGGCAGTTGATTGTCGACTCTGCTAGTTTTATCACCAGCATCTTAAAGTTAGCATCAAAACTTCTTCTCATTAGTTTGTTAACTTGCACCACTTTTGAGCAGCCTTATTCGGGCCGTCACTGTGCGTCTGCATCATTCAGGCGAACTGTCACTGTTGTGAGTTTTGATTGACCGCTTTACATGTGGGGGTGTCCCAACAACTGCTGTAGTAATGCTGCAGCTCCCAGTGCAAATGGGACATCTTTTGAATTGTCTTCATGGACAATGTACTTGGTCTCTCAAAGTAGCAACACATAGCCTACAGTTTTAATCATTGACTAATTAATTATTAAAGGTTAAGATTAATAAAAAGTTATTATAAGTAAAGTGACATGGTTGTCACGTCGGGGAATATTGCTCTGCTCACCCTCCTCTCGTATTTATCCACATCAATCATGAGTGTGATTTAATAAAAAAATATTGTTTGAAGTAGTGTAGATGGCATTCAAATCTACTACGATCACGCTGATGGATCGTTTTCATTAAAAAGTGAGCGTTTGAGCTTTGATTATGCTTGATGAACTCTTTGGAACTCTTCAATATTGTTTTTTTTTTTTTCACGTTTTCAAGCTGGTCAACATCTGCTCAAGGATTTTTCATGTGTTTAGGAAAATGCTGTACCACTGATTTGCTGTGAAACAGACACAGAAAATATGAATCTACAATCAGTTATCTTAACGCACAGACTTGCGTGTGGGTGTGTGTGAAAACATAGTGTGGTGGAAGGTATTGAAGAGTGCACTTACACAAAGTGCTTCATGAAACGAAAGGTGCAGGCACTGGTCTGGCAGGGCAAAAAAAGAGCAAGATTGCAGAAAGCTGCGGCTGGGCAACAGACCCAGGTGCTCCAACTGAAGTGGATGCAGACCATCTCCTTTGGCATCTCGAGGAAAACACAGGCACATTAGTACATAGACACCAGCTTATAAAAATACAAGCAGGGGCCGTCACAATGTACACAAAAACATATGTTGACATTATTAAAACTTTGGTAAGGCCTATGTGACTTTAACCTCTGAATTCTGATGGCTGATGGGAGCTGATGGGAGCATGACCCAGAAATTACAAAAAGACATAATAATACATACTTGCTCAATCAATGTAGGTGTTCTAATGTTTTGAATGGGTCTTGAAATTCACCTGCTCTCAGCCAAATGTTGGCTGTGGTTAAGAAGTGTGTAAGTTTCACCTGACATGTAGGCAGCTCAACCAGGTTTAGACTGCAAATAAAATAATATCAACTGCTGAAACTCTGAACCCAGCTTCCTGACAAAAGTTAGTTTCAAGCTCTGGTTATGACAAAGTAACAGTGGCAAAATAATTCGGACTTAATATGGAGAGACAAGTAATAAGTGAAAGCAGCAAGCGGAATAATAACTCATGCTCATATAACTACAAATCAAGCAAATTGCATTGAGATGCTTTGATATTTTACTCATTTAGATTATTTCATTTTGAAAAAGAGGTGACAAAGATCTTTCAATGGATTCTTTCTCTTCATGTCCCTGGATGTTATCCTGAGAATTATCAGCATATGAGTAAAATCTGCTGAAAATTCTCAGGATGACAGCCAGGGACATGAGGCACAAGAATCCATTGAAATATCTGTCAGAGATTTCTTCAAAATAAAATAATCAATATGACTAAAATATCAAAGCATCTCAATGCAATTTGAGCAGAATTTACATTTATTTTTCTCAAAAACTACTACGGTTACTCATGATCTGTGAGTGCAGTCAAGAATACAGGGGTGTACATTCTGCCAGGAAGACTTTTTTTTTAAACTAATATGCTACAGATTGCTACAGGCTTGGGTGGCTCAGGCTTTCTCACCTAGCTGTGGGAGTGTCACCCACCTGGGGGAGGGGTTACTGCCCTTTGTGATTTCATGAAGGGAAAGTCTCCAAACGGTCTGTTTGAGCACACTTTTTTTTTTACTCACCAGAAAACACGATCTTGAAGAGTTACATTTGTTTTCTCCAGATCTTACCTTAACAGATTTACTATGTAGGCAACAAAAATGTCAAAATGTTTTGTTTTAAAGATTTATTTTTGGGCTTTTTGTGCCTTTAATGGATAGATAGGACAGTGGATAGAGTCGGAAATCAGGGAGAGAGAGTGGGGAACGACATGCGGGAAAGAAGCCACAGGCGGGAAGCGGCCCGCCTGCTTGAGACGACAGCCTCCATACATGGGGCGTGCGCACTAACCACTGCCCCACCAGTGCCCCAAAAATGTCAAAATGTTTTGATTTCTTTTGACAGAAACAGAAGACATTGTGTAGTAGCCTACATCAGAATGGTGGGTGGCATAGATCAACTCTGAAAAAACAGTCAACCTAAGATAACTTGCAAATAATCACTTTTTCCATGTCATTTTCTGGTTCAAGTCAATTACTTTATTTATTCTTTTTCAAATTGGATTTTTTTTTATAGTCGAATTAAGAATTCGTGTTAGGGGAACCGGAGCACCCGGAGTAAACCTAAATAAGAGAGACAAGGATTAAAAGGCAGAAAAGGGAAAGCTAGGGTCTAATATTGATTACTTTTCAACAAATTGTGCAGTTGTTGTGCACTATTTATAATTTCAACAATCAACTTTATCAGCTTCAGTTTTTATAGAACTGAGGGAATAAGGTGATAAAGTGAAAGGTTTGGGGAGGGGGTGGAGCTAAAGGGGGAGATAAAAGGGGAGAAAATGAATGGTTGGTGAGGTATAGAGGGGGGGGCTTATTCTTTTTCTGTTTGATGAAGATTTTTGATGAAGACACTTTTACTTCTCTGGGACTTCACTTTTGATATCTGCATTTCTGTGGCTCCTTGAGGGGGGAGAGCTAGATCTCATCTCTCTAACCTCTGCAGAAGGTGGTGTGTTATTTCTAACATGTTCTTCCACCATGACCTCAGGCTTCACAATTGAATCGGTGGAGGACGAAGTTGCAGGAACTTTCTCTTTCTCTGATTTATTTTTCCTCCAAATAAGAAACCTAGCCTTACACTTTGTTAGATTTTCAGCTTCCATCTCACGGGCTGAATAATACTCATCATAATACTCATCCAACCTCCGGCAGTATTCTTCATAGTCTATGCCTTCGGCTTCCCACATGGCTTCTTTCTCTTTTATCTCTTGGAGGCCTTCGAAGGCCGTCTTCATTGCATCCTGGATTAGCCATTCGGTATATTCTTCTGGGGTAATTAATGCTTCCTCTTCTTCTTTCACCATATCATTTTTGTCATTCTTCTCTTCAGATTCTCTACACATATCCTTGGTCTTGTCTTGGACAGGAGCATCAGTCTGGGTAGAGGAATTGTCTCTAGGTGCTAAAGATGCTGCTTCCACAAGGACAGAGCTCGGGTCTTCTTGCTCAGTAAAGTTTTCCTCTGTATTAGCAAACTCAAAAAGTTCATCCATTTCCAAATGATTGCAAAGGGACGGAGTTGTGTCCATATTAATTATCCCCTGCTTTGTGTCGATCGTTACAACCTCACTGGAGCACATTGAGGTGGATGGAGATGAATCTTTAGGAAGGGGAGAGCTAGATCTCATCTCTCTAACCTCTGCAGAAGGTGGTGTGTTATTTCTAACATGTTCTTCCACCATGACCTCAGGCTTCACAATTGAATCGGTGGAGGACGAAGTTGCAGGAACTTTCTCTTTCTCTGATTTATTTTTCCTCCAAATAAGAAACCTAGCCTTACACTTTGTTAGATTTTCAGCTTCCATCTCACGGGCTGAATAATACTCATCATAATACTCATCCAACCTCCGGCAGTATTCTTCATAGTCTATGCCTTCGGCTTCCCACATGGCTTCTTTCTCTTTTATCTCTTGGAGGCCTTCGAAGGCCGTCTTCATTGCATCCTGGATTAGCCATTCAGTATATTCTTCTGGGGTAATTAATGCTTCCTCTTCTTCTTTCACCATATCATTTTTGTCATTCTTCTCTTCAGATTCTCTGCACATATCCTTGGTCTTGTCTTGGACAGGAGCATCAGTCTGGGTAGAGGAATTGTCTCTAGGAGCTAAAGATGCTGCTTCCTTTTCCATGTTAGATGGATCCATTGTGCTTTGTTTGAGATTAGACTTTTTCTGTTGAGAGCTTTTTGAAGTTTTCCCCTTCCTTCCTTTCTTTTTGTTTGATTTCATGACTGTTCGCTTTGATGAACTTCTCTGGGTTCAGTTAAAGGGATATAGTTATTCTGATAAATTTGACTGTCTGTTCACAATCTTGATCTGAAAATCCTAAATCTAATTATAAGCGAGTTATGGATTGTTACGTCACACATCAAAGCGTCTACTCAACCCTGTTGACACAATGATGACGTATGTTAGCGATCGTACGCGCCTGCGCAGTTTGGCACCGGAAGTACGGCGAGGTGCGCGAAACTATGCGAGGGGATTTACAACAAAATATTATGATACCTAAACCAGCTGACTTTGTCAAGTTGTAAAACACTTCCAGGTTCGTATGGTATTAGAAACTACAGAAGTTAAGAGCACAAGTCAGTCATCAGTGGTCATATTTATAAAATGTCAAACAAGGAGACAGCCGCTCCTCGAGTTTACATGGTGAAGTGAGCCGCCCCTAAATTTCAAGTGCCCACGTATTCTGATCTTTATGGTAAATGCTCCGGACTCCAGAGCGAGCAGGAGGAACAGACAGAGAGAGCGATGAAGTCAAGTGCTAAATGTCTAGGTCTTACCATAAAACTGACTATGAGATACACGTGTATGAAACGGGAGTAAACACAATACTGTTCAGGGAATAGCTTCGGAGGTCGGGGAAGTTAGTGTGAGAATAATACTGCGAGTCTGCGGTAACTTCCGTTTTTCAAAATAAGGTGTTCACAATTAAAAAACAAAACAAAACAGTTTTTTTGGAGAAAACAATAATTATATATATTTTCTTACCTAAGTAAACAGTGATTCTGATATTGCACAGGTACTATGAAGTACTTTTACTGTGTGCTTTCTGAGAAATCCACTGTCAAAGTCCCTTATAAATCACTATAATGAGCCTTTTTTTCTGACTTTGATGTCTTGTAAAAACATTTTCCTCCATAAGTACACAATGATTCTGATATGGTTGGACTTAGTACTTCTTAGACTACATGCACAGGTACTATGAAGTACTTTTACTTACCATGAAACTTAGAATAGCCTTAACAACAACAACAACAACACAAAGCACTGTCAGTAAAATAGTGGTGGTATGAATTTCTATCACGCAAACTACTGGTGTGTATAAGGAATTATACAAACACAAGATTAATAACATACATAATCTTGAGAGTCACGTCTGTTGTATTCATGGTTGTTGTTGATGCTCTGTTTGTTTCTATCCATCTCTTTCTTTCTACATCTCCCTCTATCCCAGTTTACAAGCCCAGCCTAAATATTTAAAGCCTTTGAGCCCAGCGTAGTTTCAGCAGACGTCCGTTCAACATGAGTCCGGTTCTGCTTGCGGTTTCTGACTCCTAAACGCAGTTTTTTTCTTGCCACTGTAACTTCGCTAAATGTTGCTTAGTGCTCACATTTCAGACAGTCGAGCAAAATATAAGAAGGTAAAAACAACTGAATGATATGTAAAAAGCCAAAAATGAGTTTTATTTTGCAGAAATTACACAGAAACTTTATGGACACAAGCAGCCCTTTCCATTCATTCAGACTCAAAATAAAACAACAATTTAAACTTTTGTTTAACGGTTTCACTGAAGACATTTGATTGATTTATAAAGAGTGAAACAGAAGTGCGGATGTATAAATGTGTGTTGTACACATATTCGTCTGCCTGTGTCTTCCCTCTCACATGAAGGGTGTGGGGGTCTCTCAGCAAAGGGAGCTGATCTCGCTCTTGCTGCAGCCCCACTTGCAGCAGGCGTTGGACAGGCCCACCACCACGTCCCGGCCCTTGCGGTCAGCCTTGCGAAGGGCTTCCAGGATCTCCTCTGTGATGAAAGAACGGGCCTTCCTGCTAAACACGGTTGTCTCTGGGTGTGATGCTTAAATCTCTGGTCCCCTGGAGGAGACCCTCCACCACAAAGTTGTGACTCACGCCCTCTGAGGATTCATCCTGACGGGAGCTGAATGGGTCCTCTGAAGAATCTGCTGCACGGAAACGAGAGGAAGCGTCATAAAACATGCAGGCTTCTCTAATACAGGGGAAACAGTTTAATCATTTTCTGTATAAAATCAAATGTAGAAATGATGGAGCATGTGAGTGACACAAGCCGGAGGGACATGGGTAAGTTTACTGAATTATGTCCTGAAGTTGTACATTCATTTTATAGTATATAGTACAGTATAGTACCTGCCCAGTGTTTCCGAGTGCATACATAACAATAATAATAATAATAATAGAATGTACATAAGATCGGGGTATTAGATTTGTTTATTCAAATATAACATAAATAAATATAAATAATAAATCCAAATAATAGCATAACATGTTTCCCCTTTGGCATCTTACTACAGACTGTGACAGCCTGACAGAAAGCCAGTTGTGCCTTACTTTCAAATTATATACAGAGCGCTCATTTGACTGCTCCACAGCCTACTTGTTGCAAAGTTTGCAAGATGTGTTTGAACATTTTATTTTATGGGGCTTTCTGAAAAAATATTCCAATGCCCTATTACATGAGAAGGCCTCAGGATGGGGTCCGTTTATGGAGATCCTCAGGCAGGCAGCCAGGTGTTCACCTTGAAGCTGGTTTCAGGTCTGTTTTCACCTGAGGATAAAGCAAAGAAAATACCACAAACTGCACTAATATGAAGAAAATGCATGATTATTTGTTGTCCTGTTCAAGGTCATGCTCTTACCCTGTTCACCGTTGAGAAATCACGTTGTAATTGACACAGGAAACGGGTAAAACAAGTGCAATGCCTGCAAGGAGGCTCAGACAGGGGTAGAGGTTGGTCCACTCATCAAACTCGCTTGCCAGCAGACTCATGATCTCCTGGTTATTGTTCTTGAAACAACATTTGGTTTACCAAGGCATTAGTCTATGTGTGTGTATTGTGAACTGTAGTTGATTGTAGTCAGAATCAGCTTAATTGACCCACCGTGAATGCCCCAGGAAGGACATGATTTTTGAACGAGGACCACTCCTGCAGGACCTCATTCTCATGTTCAGGGCAACATTTCCTGCGAGTCCGCAGATGAGAGATGTTGATTGTATCATCTTGTAGAGTGGTTGATTGCGGTGCGGGTCCCAAGATACTGAAGGCCCCAAGAATGTCCAGATCATGAAACCTCCTCTCCAGGTGTGTTTCCAGGCCAGTTATGTAAGGGTGGATGACCTACAATGAATAAATCAACATATTTTTAGAAAGAGCCTACACCCACTGTTACCTCCGTCATTAAGGGCCAGGCCATAGTCTATTCAGGAGTATAAATTCCATTTTCTCTCATTCATAGTTTCAAAATTGGACATTTACCTCTCGCTGGGTTCTGGCTCACTGCTCCTCCCTCAGCGCTTCATGACATCTCGCCCTCTCCTATTCCTCTCCTCCTCGTGCTGGCTCCGAGTCCTTGGGGATCATCGAGGTCCTGATGGAGGCGAGGCAGGCATGATCCAGGGAGTGGAGTCTGTCCAGCCAGAGACTGAATTGTGACAGGAACCTATATATAAAAAAGAAAAGATGCTGTTAAGTATTGGTCAGACCTGCAAACAACCCTCATTTCAATGTGTGAAATCAAACAGATTTGAATAAATAGATGATAATATAGATAATAAACACATTAAGCTTACCTGCTCCTTGATTTGTAAAAAGTTGACATTTGCTTTTTGAAAGATTTTGGACAGACATGCGAGGTGGGGCAAAACATCAGCCTGGAGGTAAACTGCTGCCGCTTTATCTGTATGTAGCACAGAATGTGTAGGGTCCCTTTGCCACTGGACATCTTCTCATCTCTGCCTCCTCTGCCAAGGCTCCAAGGAATGCACTCAAGTTCCTCAGTAGGGTCTCGATGACCCTGTGCTGAAAGAGCCAGCTTGTATCCTTCACTTCCTGAAAATGTTGCAATAAAGGACAGAATGATTAGTTATGAATAGACAGAAGATAACTACAATGGTATCAAATAACTATTACCTTTATTTTCAGATCACTGACACCCAGGGTAGCCGATGCTGCCCCGAGTGTTGCAGTACGATTTGCACTGTTTCTGAAAAATAAATGAAGTTCTTAAAGGTGGTCCCTATTCACCCCCATTGAATAGGGACCCCATTCACACGCCGCCAAAATGTATATAAAATCAATGAGTGACAAGCATGGGATACAACAGACAAAACAAGCTCACATAGGCATTAAATATTTACCTGTCATCACGGCTGCCCCCTCAGTCCCAAGTCCATAGAGTTTCTCTGTTGGGAGGCCCTTCCTCAAGATTACATCCTTGATGGCTGTCACAACACAGAGTCTGCTTTGCCATCGTCAATAGAGACCAAGTCCAGGAATTGACTCAACACATGTCCCTCTTTATCCAGGTATCTGAGAGAAAGCAAAGGCAAGTATTTAGTATTAAAAGTTCATTCGGACCAAGGATGTATGCAATTCTAAAATCAGACAAAATAAATGGTCCTATAGCAGACATGCAAATGAAGCAGTCTGGACATAGAGACATCAGTGCTAGCCTGGAAGTCGGCTCCTCGATGACTCCTGCTAAGATCTCAAGCATTCCGTCAATGATACGATGAGATCTATAATTATTCCTCTGGTCAATCTGACGTTGGGAAAAGTAAAATATAAAATATTTAAAAAATGTATTCATTAATGTTAAGATTGAATTAAATTTGAAATTATGGCTAGGGGACCTTTACCTTTAATCTCTTGAAATAGTTACATCCTAGAAGCTCAGCCAGGCTCAACAGCTTTGGGTAGTTTGTGTGGGGGGCCAGTTACTTTTTTATGAGCCAGTAAAGGCCCTTGAACCCACCAATGATTGCCTCGTGCTCTAAAACAACAGTTGGCTCAGAGGAATCCATCATTGAGATGCCTGTAAATGACAAAGTTATTAAAAATGGATTTGAATATACTGAAGTTATTACAAAACGGCTGTTGAAATCAGAACCCACCAGATGAAACAAGAGGCCTGACATCTGATGCTCTCCTGGTGGTGCTTCAGTGACGTGCCGTTCCAAGTAATCTTTTCTGTATACAGTCACTCCGACCTCAAGAAAAGCTCTCTTTGCCCTGCCTTTCTTATTTGCAGCACAGTCAACAAAACATCCCTAAAAAGTAAAGCAATCATTGATCAAATTAGCTAAATATCCACAGATATACCTGTTAATTTATTCTTTTTTTGTGATTGAATTATGCACAACACAATAAGATCACATATAATAACAAGTAGCTGAGGAAATAAGAAAGAAAATGGGGGGAAAAAAAGATTATTCATGATAGAACAAATTATGCAGGTAAAAATGTAACTTACCATGCTGTGTGTGGTACAGCCAAGTCTTTGAGGCATTCTCAGCCACTCTGGATCAGTGCCTCTGTGCTTGATGTCCTGTCTACAAAGCACAGAAGAATAGAAATGAGGCCTATTTCTAAGGAAATGTGCTTTTCTGACCTGACCTGCTTCTGCATCTGTGTTTGCTGTTGTCCTCCTCTCCTATTTCTCTCTCTCCATTACCCACATCCTATCCCATCCTGACTCTCCCTAGCAGTGCTTTTAGCTCTCGCAGCAATGTGTACTGTGTAACTATATTAATAACCATATTAATTTTCACTGAACTCATTTACAGAATATAGCAGTAGAAATATAAAATATAAATAACATATGGAATGAAAATAAGATATAAAGCACATAGATATAAAGTATAAGAAATAGTTTGAAGAATACAGCCATGTACTGAGCTCATGTTAATAATAAATGAGTTACTGTATGTTCTGTACTAAAGCACAGAGAGTTGGGACCTGTTAATGATTTAAATAATTCAGGTTATATTTGTTTCATGTTAAGATGAAGTACTATCCACAATAAGCTGCTTAATTTTTCCTCACCCAAAATCTGAGATCATTTGATGTGGAATATCATTGTGTGAGTGAGTGAGAGAGCTGAAAATAGAATGATTACAATAAGGTTTATCTTCTTAACTTTGAATAGATGTTGATTACCTGAATACTGGACCTTTGTTGTCTGGGTAGTACACTGTTGAATTTATAAATGTAATCTTACACACAGATGAATACAGAAAAATAGATGAGAACAAAAAAAATGATTTAATGAATAACTGATATTTTCTCTCTTTCTTTGCCATCCTGAAGACCCCTCACTAAAAGTCCATGTTCTCCTGGATCCGTGTCACATGTTCGAGCTTCTTCAGAATGACATTTCAACAGTCAAAGTTCTGGTGAGAGAAGATCGCCAGCAGATAAGACAGCAGTACATCAAGGAGCTCCACAAGCTTCAGGAGGAGGAGGAGGGTTTGCACCTTGGAAGACTGTATTCATGCTTCAGCTGTTCAAATAAAAATAGATCTCCTCCAAACAACTTGCAATCAAACCATTTTCTTCCCATTTTAAAACCCTTTGTCCAGTTTAGATGGGAGAAGTTGATATTATGTGATATTGATCTGGGAAGACTACATTTCTAAATCATTTTTAACTGTGCTTTTATTCACAAGTTATTGATCTTATTTACTCTCCATGTATATTGATTTAAGAATGGGGCTGTGTTTAAGGTCATCATTTTGCAATGACTCTGTTCCATCCCATTTTAAGAAATGAACTGCATTAGTATTTATCAAAAGAATAAAAAGTTGTGTAAAAGTAGACTTCCTTCCCTAAGCTATTGAGTTGAGCATTAATGCACATTTTAGTCTTGTCATTTCAAATCTGAAATGTATACTCATAAGTAGACATAAAGGAGTGCATTTATATAGAAATATTTATTTAATCTGAAAAACAACATTAAAAAAAGTCTGTTTTTATAGCAGAGATTAACATGTTTACAGCTTGGTACAAAACAAACAAATAGGTGTGATTAGCTCATGTCTCGATCGACACACACTGTACGGGGGGTGAATGTTTTGATGACTCATCAGTTTTGATTTGATGAAGGATAAGAGTTATTCACAATAAGGCGTGTAGCTGACCAGCTTGACAGGCGGGCGCGGTGTAACGGTTTGTCAAGAGGCTTAAAACACGTCTCAGCTCTCAGTCTGTGGGTGTCATCACTCAGGCCATCCGGGGGAGACCTCCCTCACAGCGAGCTGTTGAAGAGAAGCAACCCGAAATCCACCCCAGAAGAACCAACAAATGCAGATGTTGTTGAAGCTCAGGTTTCTTCCTCTGTCTCTGCAGCTCTCTGGGCACCTCGACGGACCAGTCACCAATAATCCACACTGTGTCTATAGGAGAAATACAAAGGTGTTCAATTAATGCCTCAGACAAGACAAAATGTACAGTTAACTACATGTGACAGTTCAGGGTGTTTTTTTGTTATTAGCCACATCTGCAGGAATAATATTGAACAAGGTAGCTGCAGCTCATCATAATAGATGCCAGTCTTAAACACTATTTTTTCTAATACTTAAATTTTTTGGTGTGAAGCTGACACTGTCCACAGACTCCATGACTTCACGGGGTTCAATAGAAAACAAATGTCTTATAATAAATGACAAAGGGTTTTTAATTGAGGATATGCTGGCAGAGGTAGGGGCATCACTGATCATCCCCCCACTAAAAACCGCCCCTCAGCTCAGCACATCAGACACTGGAAAAACTCAAGCTATTGCCTGCCTGAGAGTGTTGGTGGAGAGGATAATACGACGTGTCAAGGAATACCATATCTGGGATGGGGTTGTTCCTCTCTCCTTGGCCGGCTCCATCAACCAACTATGGGCAGTTTGCTGCCTGTTGACGAACTACCAAGGCCCCCTGGACATCAAAGGTGACAAGCCTGTCTAGCTGGTTGGATTTAGCACATTCCCCAGTTATTAATGACAATTAATCAAATGTAATGTATACATGAATTGTATATCTGTAATGTATATTATTTTGTTTATATGTTATTTACATTACAAATCAAGAGATTAACACATGAATTGTATATATGTGATGTTCATTATTTTGTGTATGATATGTTACTTATTTACATTACAAAGTCAAGAGATTAACATTTGAATAAAAAAGAAGTAAACACAGACCCTCACATCACATATTCCTCATTTTTATCTAAAATGGGATCACAGCATGTCAAGTAGAATAACTATTTAGTGCAGCATAAAAAACAGAACTGTAGTCAGTTACACAAATACATTTTAGTTTTAATTCATTAAAAGGCACATGTAAACATTTCATTTAACATTAATTAAACAGTCTTATTTACAAGGTTATGATTTTTCACTCAACAATTCATAAACTGCATTGATAGCACATACAGTACTCAATGTTTGGACTTGAGAAACACATCCATATAGATGTTGTAATAGAACATGTCAAGCTGCTGCCTCATTGAACGAATGGTGTCTTCATCCCTCCAGACCCTCTGAACTGTGAGATCTGTGTGTGTGCGTGTCAGTTACAAAGTCACACCACTCCAGTCCGCTGATGGCAAGTTGGCCCTGAACCTGCCAGTAATATTTATGACCCTTTTTAAGTGTGGCCTGACCTCTGACTGGTGTTAGGTGCTTAACCTCAGCAACAGAATCGGTACTGCAGCATTTCACTTCCACCAGTCCAAATGGTGGAGTTTCAGTCGGGTCAAAAACTTTGCCATCTGGGCTGACACCAAGGTGAGGTGCATCAGGGTGCACAATGAAGACAAATTAAACAAATCAGAAAACTGTTTTATTATGTCAGGCTCCTGCTTCAGACCCCTTTTCATTGCCAGGGTCTGTGGCGCTCCTTTAAGAATATGCGCTGCCAGGGCTTTTGCTGAGAACTCACCACGTACATGACATGCCTCCCTGAACCTGCTGGCAGTCACTCTTGGCTTTCGTACTGAGACCCACAGCGGGCTGACAGACTGTTGCCTGGTCTCAGCTTCTATGGCAGCAGAGAGTTCGTGAGACACCTTTAGGCTCTCAAGGTGGTAATGCTGCTCATAGTCAGCAGTAAACTCAAAGTCAGCTAGAAACCTGTAGCCTTCAACAGGCAGCAGAGGGAATTCTGGGGCATTTGGATGTTTCATTATTTCCCTAGTAGCCTCTAAGGGGCACTGGTATGATAGAACTGATCCGAAGGGCACAAGACCAAATTTGGACTCCACCATGGTGAGTTCCTCAAGTCCATGAAGAATCTTACAGATCCCCAGCTGTGGCTAAATGTCTTTCAATTTCTCTCCAACAGACATCACACCCGGGTCAGGAAGGGGCCCCACCACACAAGATTATATGAGGATTCATCAGTTATATTTTGTGTGTTTTTAATAGAACTGCCAACTGCAATTGTTTGCACACCTCTGCTGGAGACTCTGCTCTTCCTCTTCCTCCCATCAAGGTCCTGACCACCTCCCCCCCCTCTCTCAGCTCCTCATCAGCAGCTTCAAAGGACAGCCCACCTCACCCTCACCCCGCTCACTGTCCCACTCTCACTCTTACTACCAGCCAGGTACAAAGAGAACTCTCCAGACTCCACATCAGAAAAGCCAGTGGACCAGACAACATCAGTCCCAGGATCCTCAAGGTGTGTGCGTATATACATAGATATATATACATATATACTGTACATTCTATATATTTATTATTATACTAGTCTATATTATATAACATTTCATTATATTACACTATATTGTTCATATTGCACTATATTATACCATTTATTTATCATACCAAGTCACTTTAATCATCACTTGTCACTTTATCTTGTCATTCTCTTCAAATACTGTTTCAATTCTCAATTCCCCCCAGTTAACTTCAACATTCATTTTTGTACTGTATATACCCCCTGTTTTTATTTTTTATTTTTATTTTTATTTATCTCATCTATTCTGTTTAATGTGTATTTGAGCTTTCTTGTCTGTGCTGCTGTAACGCCCGAATTTCCCCTCTGGGGATCAATAAAGTATTATCCTATCCTATCCTATCCTAGATGTTTAGAATAACATTCATATGGTTGACTCACCTGAATATGCTGCATACAAGGTGGATTTTACACCTGATTTGACACCAACTTCAATTTTGGTTTCCGAACCACCATCTCATCCACTGACTCTGGCTGGATCCCCTGTTAAATGGCAACAAAGACATTTCAATTAATATAATATACAGGAAAAGATTAAAAGTTCCATTACAAAAGTTAAATTGTAGTAAGACACCAAATTGGGAGACAGTATATTGTTAGGGTTAAAATGTTTTGATTTCTTTTGACAGAAACAGAAGACATTGTGTAGTAGCCTACATCAGAATGGTGGGTGGCATAGATCAACTCTGAAAAAAACAGTCAACCTAAGATAACTTGCAAATAATCACTTTTTCCATGTCATTTTCTGGTTCAAGTCAATTACTTTATTTATTCTTTTTCAAATTGGATTTTTTTTTATAGTCGAATTAAGAATTCGTGTTAGGGGAACCGGAGCACCCGGAGTAAACCTAAATAAGAGAGACAAGGATTAAAAGGTAGAAAAGGGAAAGCTAGGGTCTAATATTAATTACTTTTCAATAAGTTGTGCAGTTGTTGTGCACTATTTATAATTTCAACAATCAACTTTATCAGCTTCAGTTTTTATAGAACTGAGGGAATAAGGTGATAAAGTGAAAGGTTTGGGGAGGGGGTGGAGCTAAAGGGGGAGATAAAAGGGGAGAAAATGAACGGTTGGTGAGGTATAGAGGGGGGGCTATTCCAAGACTTCGCAGTCACAGCAACAGAGGAATCGCTCTGGAGTATTTTTCTCCTCCTTCTTCTTGCCCTTATTTGACTTGACTCCAACTTGCTGCACTTTATTCATCCTCAGTTTCTTAAACCAGCTCCACCTATTTGACTTGACTCTGACTTGTTCTTCAGAAATAGTTGGCTGCACATTATTCTTTTTCTGTTTGATGAAGATGCTCCACCACTTTGACTTCTTCTCTGCTTCTTGCTCAACAAAGCTTTCCTCTGTATTAGCAAACTCATAAAGTTCATCCATTTCCAAATGATTGCGAAGGGACGGAGTTGTGTCCATATTAATTATCCCCTGCTCTGTGTCGATCTTTTCATTGCTCCGCCAATTGACTGACTTCTTCTCTGGGACTTCACTTTTGATATCTGCATTTCTGTGGCTCCTTGAAGTGTCAATTTGTTTGCAAAGGCTTTTGAGAACATCTTTCAATGTCCTTATGACACCTTTGAACACCCCTCTGCATGCTCTGCAGTTTGGGCACTTGGCACAGGTACCAGAATGGACAACAAAGGGTTGTTTTAAATCTTTCATAGCCTTTAAGATAATGGAGTCATCGCCATTGGTGAACATATTGAGGAAAGCCTCTGCAAATGTGGGAGTAACTCTGATCGATGCGTCAGCACCAACCACTTCCCAGAAAGCCTCGCTGAAGGAGCCTTTTAAATTCTGTTCCATTTTTTCATTGTAGATTTTACTGGCCCTTCTATGACCTAAACCTAAGTTCAACTCGTTGCAAACTATATCATCAAAATACAATGAAGTGACTGTCTCTACGGAAAATCTCAGCACATCTGCATACATGCTGGTCAGCTTCTTCTTCCCCTCCATGTCCAATATGCCTCTGCTTAAATCATTTTTTTGCCTCTTAGTAAGGCTGTCAAAGAATGACTTGAATATAATACAAAAGCTATTTTTCAGTAGCATTACTTTCTCAGCAAAGTGTTCCTCTTCATCATCCATTTCCAAATGATTGCAAAGGGACGAAGTTGTGTCCATATTAATTATCCCCTGCTTTGTGTTGATCGTTATAAAGATGCTGCTTCCTTTTCCATGTTAGATGGATCCATTGTGCTTTGTTTGAGATTAGACTTTTTCTGTTGAGAGCTTTTTAAAGTTTTCTCCTTCCTTCCTTTCTTTTTGTTTGATTTCATGACTGTTCGCTATGATGGACTTCTCTGGGTTCAGTTAAAGGGATATAGTTATTCTGATAAATTTGACTGTCTGTTCACAATCTTGATCTGAAAATCCTAAATCTAATTATAAGCGAGTTATGGATTGTTACATCACACATCAAAGTGTCTACTCAACCCTGTTGACACAATGATGACGTATGTTAGCGATCGTACGCGCCTGCGCAGTTTGGCACCGGAAGTACGGCGAGGTGCGCGAAACTATGCGAGGGGATTTACAACAAAATATTATGATACCTAAACCAGCTGACTTTGTCAAGTTGTAAAACACTTCCAGGTTCGTATGGTATTAGAAACTACAGAAGTTAAGAGCACAAGTCAGTCATCAGTGGTCATATTTATAAAATGTCAAACAAGAAGACAGACTTTGAGTTAGCCTATGTGTCGTAAAATGACAAACTGGCAAGCTTAAAACAAGGATACAAGACCACTTTGTAAGAGGCCAGGGTCGTTATTAACAAGACAGAAAACTAGCAAAGTGAACCTATATGACAGGGCACATTTCATATTGTGTCTTTGGCTTGCTAGTGTTACACCCCTGTAGCTCAGTAGTCCCATGACAGCTCTCAGCTCTCCCACAGTCTTTGGTTTCTTCTCCTTTAAAGCTCTGACAGCAAGCGTATCAGCAGGGTCCATTTTGCTGCCCTCTGCAGATATACGTCCTAAATAACGAACCTCACGCTTGAAGACTTCACACTTACTTGGTTTCAACTTTATCCCATGCTGACGTAGTCGCTGTAACACTGTTCTCACATCCTCAACATGGTCCTCAAATGATTTGCTAAAGACAAGCGTGTCATCCAGGTATGGTATGAAGATCTCATCACGCAGCCCTTCCAAACATTCTTCCATACATCGCTGGAAGGCAGCTGGGGCATTCATCAAACCAAAGGGTATTCGAATCCATTCATAAAGACCCCAAGGTGTCACAAAAGCTGTCATAGGTCTGCTTTCTTTAGCCATGAAGCCCTGATGGTAAGCTTTACCTTGATCTAAGAGAGAGAACCAGGAATTTCCACCTAGGCCATCCATGATGTCTTGCACTCTGGGAATCGGTTGGCGATCAGGAAGGGTTTTCTTGTTCACTTCACGGAAGTCAATACACAGCCGCAGAGTTCCATCTTTTTTTCGTACACAAACCACTGGTGATGCATACGGTGAGTTTGACTTCTCCACCCAGCCTTGTGCGATGAGGTCATGCAAGTAATCTTTCATCTCTCTGTAAAGTGGCTTAGGTACAGAGAGGTATGTTTTTGCGACAGGTTCAGTGTCTTTCAGAGATATGCTGAGTTGCAGTTTCTCTATGCAGCCGATATCATCATCTGTTTTTGAGAATGAAGCCGACTCCTCTCTCAACATCTGGTGAGCTATCTCCTTCTCGGGTTCGCTGAGGTGGCTCAGATTCACAGGTGGGTCCCATAAATTGTCATTACTGTGTTTCTTTTCAACTCTGATGTGATTCATAGTTGCTGGAGGTGGAGGGCGGCAACCCTCTAGCATGGAAGCTGGATAAACTGCCTGAATCTGCTGCACAGTCCCAATCACAGTCCTTCCTGCCAGCACTATGTCATGGTCTGTAGGATTCTGTACACTAACAGTAATAGATGGTTTATTACCTTTTCCCACTTTTACAAGCGTGTCACAGAATTGAAGTCCCTCAGCCCAGCGTGGGTTCACATCTGGCTCAAAGATAAGTGTTGTATCTTCATCTGGTGCAGACACATTTACATGGCACTCAACTTTGACAGACATGTGTTTTGGTATGTTGATCCTGTCTTTTTTTGTCTTCACAACATATTCATGATTTTGCTCAACACTTACTTGCTGTACAAAGGCTTCTGCTTGGTTTGGCTTGAGATCAGGGAATGCTGCCCTCACTGCGTGACTGAGGCGTTCTCTGTTGTTAGAGCTGGACTGTTTTGATTCACTGTTTATAATGAGATCGATAACATTAGAGCCAATTATGGGACGAAACAGATTGTTACCTTTCATCACAAGTGTTGGAACTATAACTTCTGTGGTGACTGCTTCTCCTGGAGCTAGTCTGAAAGTAATCTTCACCCAGCCTGCATATGGTATATTCTCACCATTTGCTGCCACAATGTCAAGAGTATCTGCACTGTCCAGAATTTCAGAAATGTCTCTCAGTCTCAAGTCTGGTACGTGTTCTTGTTTCCATTGTTCATCCATTATTGTTACTTGGGAACCTGAGTCCCACAAAGCTTGAACTCTTTCATGTTGAATGTAACAGTCGATCACATATTTTTTTCCTACCAGAGGAGCCACTTTTGCTTGTTTTCTTCCTTTTGAGTGAGTGTTCACAGTCATACATGAAAATGGCACACATTTTTCTTGGTGCACAGCCCAACCATTAACTTGACATGACTTAGAACAGTAGAGTTCATTTTTACATGATGCACATTGTTTCAGTCTCATCTCTTCACCTTCTTTCCCACAGTGAGCACAGTGCTGGGACCTCTCTGTATGACTGGTCACTCCCTGTCCCGCGCGAGCGACCTTTCCCCGTTTAAAGGGTCACCTCCAACATGTCTTTGTCCTCTAGCTCGACAACCAGCCAGGAAATGCTCACTGCTGCCGCACCTGAAACAGTGTGTACAGTAGTCCTCAGCTCCCCGCTGTTGACAGCTAAAACATCTCCTCATACGTCTCTGATTTTGTGGTGGGAAGCTGCGCTGTGGGGCAAACTTTTGCTGATACTGTGCAGTCTCACCTCTCTGTCCGGGGCCAGGCGTGTACCAGTATCTCTGGGGCAATTCTTGCATCTGATGACCTGGGAACTGCTGAGCTGATGTGCCATCCAATCCTCTTGTTTGAGGCTGCTGATCTCTATACATGTACTGGGGCTGCTGCATAGACTCTCTTATCTGGGATACTTCGACTTTAAGATCTTTCAGCAAAGTCATTTCAGACCTCATTTCTTCAAGCTGAGTCAATACAGTTGAGGGAATTTTACCTGAGTTCTGTTGAGTTGATGGTTTTTCATTCTTTTCAACAGGAGCAGTGTTGGACTGGGCTGAGTGAATATTTATAGGACGTTGTTGTCCCAACAGCTTCCTTTTATTTTGGCTCTCCGTCTCATAAGCACATGCTGTGTTCATTCGCTCAAGTAACAGTTCATCAGAGATGTCAGTTTGTTCAAGGTATGGTCGAAGGTCACGTTTTATGTTATCATTTTGTAGCCCAGTTAACACAGTGTGAAGAAACATGTTCTGTACTAAACCTGGGTCATATTTGAGGCCTGACTCTGCTTCTTGTGAGGCAAACAAAATCTTTTGTCTGAGGTCAAAAGCACGAATGAGGAAGTTCTGCGGAGTTTCTTTGATGCCTTGAACTTCTGAGGTCAGCTGTTTGTAGAGTTCGGTTGCACTCTTTTCCTGGTAATGAGAACGAAGTATCCGCCTTAATGTGGGTACGGTCAAGTTAGCTTTTCCCTCTAGGTAGCTACGAATTTGCATGCCAGGGGAGATTGCTTTTATCACGGCATCCACAATCTCAGATTCTGGAACTCCTTTGCTCAGGCCATGTTCGATTTGTCGAGCTAAACTTGAAAAAGTGAGTCTCTCCTTCTGTCCAGGCTCACCAATTTAACCAGATATTTAAGTATATAAGATATATAAGTCTTTATGCCAAGGTGGATGACAGTGAGATGCGCTCTGTGTAGATGTTCTGCTAGAAGCCTTGTTGTTGATATCTATATTTTCTTGATCATCTGTTTTCCCGTGCCCCTGTGTTGTCGTCAACTGAAGCTGCAGAGCCTCAATTTCTTTCACTAGCCTTTCCTCTTCTTGATTTCGTTCTCTTTGTTGCTCTGTTAATTGTGTTCCTTGGGCATTTATCTGTCCTGATTTATCTTTCTTTTCAGCTACCTGGAGCTCAGAAATTGTGTCTTGTAGATGGAGTAAGTCAGACATACCTTTGTCCTCCAGTTTCTCTAACTCCGCTCTCTGGATGTGGTTTGAAATGAGTGTGATGAGTGCTGCACGACCCTTGCCAGTGACATGCTCAAATTCTGGGCCTGCGATGAAGAGATTGTCACGTAATTCCACCAAAATGGCTCTGGACAGCGCACACAATCCTCCTATTATTTCAAGCTGTAACTTCTCTAACTCTGATGAATCCATCTTTCAACAGAAGAGCTTAGGTGTCTGGGTTAAGTAGTGCCTTTGACCTTTGAGGAGTGGTAGTTGCCCTCCTAGTATGTCGTGATACCTCAGATTGCATGCACACTTTTCTCAGGTGTCGGGATACCACTGCAGCCGGTTCACCTCCTGCTCTCGATGTCTGGTAGATGTAAAAGGGCTGTACGATGCTCTGGGACATCAATCTCGAGTAGACACTGGCCCAGGCAACACACAATCCCAGCGGTGCCTCCAAATGTTACACCCCTGTACAGCGTACTGTAAGGGGAGAAATAAAGAAGAAAGAAACAAACACGTTGTTGCTGGCTTTCATTCAATGGTGTAATGAATAATATGCAATAACACATCATATTATCATTGTACAATATTATACACTTAGATGAACATACATGCACTGTTTAATACCTTTACATCTGTCATATAACAGGCTAGTATTTCTCAATATTGTATAATCTACTGCTTGTTTGATGTAAACACATTTAACTCTTTCTTAGTTGCTTTAGTAGTTATACACATACACACTTGCAGAGTGATATTTCTTTAAACTGTACCATGTAACTGTAATTGTTCAACTGACCGATACAACTTAAATAACACACTCTCAGTAGACGCACTACACGTGTCTCTATTGCTCTCTGTCTGTGTGATTCAAGCTAGCATGCACGCATCACGGCAAACACATTCATGCTTAAACTGCTTCATAAACATACTGAAATTACTTTGTATACAGAAAACATATCACTAACTTGTTCCCGGAAACTTACAACACATTTATACTTGGTTTTATTCACTTTTAACCAGTATTCTTACCTGTAAGGGGAGAAATAAAGAAGAAAGAAACAAACACCTTGTTGCTGGCTTTCATTCAATGGTGTAATGAATGACGCTCAGACAACACGCTCCCCCTGCTGGCGTAAAACCGGAAGTGTAAAACAATAACAAAAGCTTAAGACCAAACCAATCAATTACCGATATGCTTTTAAACTTAACCTTAGCAGCATGAATTAACATTAAATTATAACTAGCTTTTTAGCATTTTTAAAGGATATACAACATTTTAGAAAGACACTAGTTTTAACATGTATTATTAATTTAACTTAGTGCACAATCTTATATCCATTACATAGACAGGCTGTATAAACGTCATTGAAAGGTTCAAATAGCCTAGCCTATATTTTGCGGCTCCAGACAGATTTTTTTGGGTGGAGCTACTGGCAAAAATGTCTCTTTTGCAGACCCCTGCAATTACCCAAATAAAGAGTAAATTATCTTATTCCAGACATACTTCTTTTGTAGATGCATGTCCTGCGATGTGACTATTGCGCATGCGCACATCATGATGACGATGAAACAATATATCGTGTCGTGTGGACATTTTGGATGTGGTTGGCTACGGAACTCCACCTGGCCACAACCTCCTCCCCTAATGCTAAAGTTGATTCCGACCAGTAAAGGCGCTTTATCACGCTCTTCCTTCACAAACCAACATCCTGTGTTTTGGTTATTTTTGCAAGCGCATCCATTTTTTTCCCAATCCTTGGTCACAAGACAAAAGATTTTCAAACACAAATTAATTTTTTATCATTGTTTAATTCAAATACATACCGTTTGCCCCCATACTTGGCAGATTGTCCTGCAATTATAAGATAAACGCAGAAAAATATTTTATTTTATTTTTATGCATTAATGGACAATAATTACCACAGAACCACGGAAAGCTTTTCTTTGACTGTCAGCATTTTTAAGACGGTGTTTTTGGGTTCGCCATATCTGTACATTGCATTCTGCGTCACCATATTTCTTCGCTGCTTGGCAGTTGATTGTCGACTCTGCTAGTTTTATCACCAGCATCTTAAAGTTAGCATCAAAACTTCTTCTCATTAGTTTGTTAACTTGCACCACTTTTGAGCAGCCTTATTCGGGCCGTCACTGTGCGTCTGCATCATTCAGGCGAACTGTCACTGTTGTGAGTTTTGATTGACCGCTTTACATGTGGGGGTGTCCCAACAACTGCTGTAGTAATGCTGCAGCTCCCAGTGCAAATGGGACATCTTTTGAATTGTCTTCATGGACAATGTACTTGGTCTCTCAAAGTAGCAACACATAGCCTACAGTTTTAATCATTGACTAATTAATTATTAAAGGTTAAGATTAATAAAAAGTTATTATAAGTAAAGTGACATGGTTGTCACGTCGGGGAATATTGCTCTGCTCACCCTCCTCTCGTATTTATCCACATCAATCATGAGTGTGATTTAATAAAAAAATATTGTTTGAAGTAGTGTAGATGGCATTCAAATCTACTACGATCACGCTGATGGATCGTTTTCATTAAAAAGTGAGCGTTTGAGCTTTGATTATGCTTGATGAACTCTTTGGAACTCTTCAATATTGTTTTTTTTTTTTTCACGTTTTCAAGCTGGTCAACATCTGCTCAAGGATTTTTCATGTGTTTAGGAAAATGCTGTACCACTGATTTGCTGTGAAACAGACACAGAAAATATGAATCTACAATCAGTTATCTTAACGCACAGACTTGCGTGTGGGTGTGTGTGAAAACATAGTGTGGTGGAAGGTATTGAAGAGTGCACTTACACAAAGTGCTTCATGAAACGAAAGGTGCAGGCACTGGTCTGGCAGGGCAAAAAAAGAGCAAGATTGCAGAAAGCTGCGGCTGGGCAACAGACCCAGGTGCTCCAACTGAAGTGGATGCAGACCATCTCCTTTGGCATCTCGAGGAAAACACAGGCACATTAGTACATAGACACCAGCTTATAAAAATACAAGCAGGGGCCGTCACAATGTACACAAAAACATATGTTGACATTATTAAAACTTTGGTAAGGCCTATGTGACTTTAACCTCTGAATTCTGATGGCTGATGGGAGCTGATGGGAGCATGACCCAGAAATTACAAAAAGACATAATAATACATACTTGCTCAATCAATGTAGGTGTTCTAATGTTTTGAATGGGTCTTGAAATTCACCTGCTCTCAGCCAAATGTTGGCTGTGGTTAAGAAGTGTGTAAGTTTCACCTGACATGTAGGCAGCTCAACCAGGTTTAGACTGCAAATAAAATAATATCAACTGCTGAAACTCTGAACCCAGCTTCCTGACAAAAGTTAGTTTCAAGCTCTGGTTATGACAAAGTAACAGTGGCAAAATAATTCGGACTTAATATGGAGAGACAAGTAATAAGTGAAAGCAGCAAGCGGAATAATAACTCATGCTCATATAACTACAAATCAAGCAAATTGCATTGAGATGCTTTGATATTTTACTCATTTAGATTATTTCATTTTGAAAAAGAGGTGACAAAGATCTTTCAATGGATTCTTTCTCTTCATGTCCCTGGATGTTATCCTGAGAATTATCAGCATATGAGTAAAATCTGCTGAAAATTCTCAGGATGACAGCCAGGGACATGAGGCACAAGAATCCATTGAAATATCTGTCAGAGATTTCTTCAAAATAAAATAATCAATATGACTAAAATATCAAAGCATCTCAATGCAATTTGAGCAGAATTTACATTTATTTTTCTCAAAAACTACTACGGTTACTCATGATCTGTGAGTGCAGTCAAGAATACAGGGGTGTACATTCTGCCAGGAAGACTTTTTTTTTAAACTAATATGCTACAGATTGCTACAGGCTTGGGTGGCTCAGGCTTTCTCACCTAGCTGTGGGAGTGTCACCCACCTGGGGGAGGGGTTACTGCCCTTTGTGATTTCATGAAGGGAAAGTCTCCAAACGGTCTGTTTGAGCACACTTTTTTTTTTACTCACCAGAAAACACGATCTTGAAGAGTTACATTTGTTTTCTCCAGATCTTACCTTAACAGATTTACTATGTAGGCAACAAAAATGTCAAAATGTTTTGTTTTAAAGATTTATTTTTGGGCTTTTTGTGCCTTTAATGGATAGATAGGACAGTGGATAGAGTCGGAAATCAGGGAGAGAGAGTGGGGAACGACATGCGGGAAAGAAGCCACAGGCGGGAAGCGGCCCGCCTGCTTGAGACGACAGCCTCCATACATGGGGCGTGCGCACTAACCACTGCCCCACCAGTGCCCCAAAAATGTCAAAATGTTTTGATTTCTTTTGACAGAAACAGAAGACATTGTGTAGTAGCCTACATCAGAATGGTGGGTGGCATAGATCAACTCTGAAAAAACAGTCAACCTAAGATAACTTGCAAATAATCACTTTTTCCATGTCATTTTCTGGTTCAAGTCAATTACTTTATTTATTCTTTTTCAAATTGGATTTTTTTTTATAGTCGAATTAAGAATTCGTGTTAGGGGAACCGGAGCACCCGGAGTAAACCTAAATAAGAGAGACAAGGATTAAAAGGCAGAAAAGGGAAAGCTAGGGTCTAATATTGATTACTTTTCAACAAATTGTGCAGTTGTTGTGCACTATTTATAATTTCAACAATCAACTTTATCAGCTTCAGTTTTTATAGAACTGAGGGAATAAGGTGATAAAGTGAAAGGTTTGGGGAGGGGGTGGAGCTAAAGGGGGAGATAAAAGGGGAGAAAATGAATGGTTGGTGAGGTATAGAGGGGGGGGCTTATTCTTTTTCTGTTTGATGAAGATTTTTGATGAAGACACTTTTACTTCTCTGGGACTTCACTTTTGATATCTGCATTTCTGTGGCTCCTTGAGGGGGGAGAGCTAGATCTCATCTCTCTAACCTCTGCAGAAGGTGGTGTGTTATTTCTAACATGTTCTTCCACCATGACCTCAGGCTTCACAATTGAATCGGTGGAGGACGAAGTTGCAGGAACTTTCTCTTTCTCTGATTTATTTTTCCTCCAAATAAGAAACCTAGCCTTACACTTTGTTAGATTTTCAGCTTCCATCTCACGGGCTGAATAATACTCATCATAATACTCATCCAACCTCCGGCAGTATTCTTCATAGTCTATGCCTTCGGCTTCCCACATGGCTTCTTTCTCTTTTATCTCTTGGAGGCCTTCGAAGGCCGTCTTCATTGCATCCTGGATTAGCCATTCGGTATATTCTTCTGGGGTAATTAATGCTTCCTCTTCTTCTTTCACCATATCATTTTTGTCATTCTTCTCTTCAGATTCTCTACACATATCCTTGGTCTTGTCTTGGACAGGAGCATCAGTCTGGGTAGAGGAATTGTCTCTAGGTGCTAAAGATGCTGCTTCCACAAGGACAGAGCTCGGGTCTTCTTGCTCAGTAAAGTTTTCCTCTGTATTAGCAAACTCAAAAAGTTCATCCATTTCCAAATGATTGCAAAGGGACGGAGTTGTGTCCATATTAATTATCCCCTGCTTTGTGTCGATCGTTACAACCTCACTGGAGCACATTGAGGTGGATGGAGATGAATCTTTAGGAAGGGGAGAGCTAGATCTCATCTCTCTAACCTCTGCAGAAGGTGGTGTGTTATTTCTAACATGTTCTTCCACCATGACCTCAGGCTTCACAATTGAATCGGTGGAGGACGAAGTTGCAGGAACTTTCTCTTTCTCTGATTTATTTTTCCTCCAAATAAGAAACCTAGCCTTACACTTTGTTAGATTTTCAGCTTCCATCTCACGGGCTGAATAATACTCATCATAATACTCATCCAACCTCCGGCAGTATTCTTCATAGTCTATGCCTTCGGCTTCCCACATGGCTTCTTTCTCTTTTATCTCTTGGAGGCCTTCGAAGGCCGTCTTCATTGCATCCTGGATTAGCCATTCAGTATATTCTTCTGGGGTAATTAATGCTTCCTCGTCTTCTTTCACCATATCATTTTTGTCATTCTTCTCTTCAGATTCTCTGCACATATCCTTGGTCTTGTCTTGGACAGGAGCATCAGTCTGGGTAGAGGAATTGTCTCTAGGAGCTAAAGATGCTGCTTCCTTTTCCATGTTAGATGGATCCATTGTGCTTTGTTTGAGATTAGACTTTTTCTGTTGAGAGCTTTTTGAAGTTTTCCCCTTCCTTCCTTTCTTTTTGTTTGATTTCATGACTGTTCGCTATGATGAACTTCTCTGGGTTCAGTTAAAGGGATATAGTTATTCTGATAAATTTGACTGTCTGTTCACAATCTTGATCTGAAAATCCTAAATCTAATTATAAGCGAGTTATGGATTGTTACGTCACACATCAAAGCGTCTACTCAACCCTGTTGACACAATGATGACGTATGTTAGCGATCGTACGCGCCTGCGCAGTTTGGCACCGGAAGTACGGCGAGGTGCGCGAAACTATGCGAGGGGATTTACAACAAAATATTATGATACCTAAACCAGCTGACTTTGTCAAGTTGTAAAACACTTCCAGGTTCGTATGGTATTAGAAACTACAGAAGTTAAGAGCACAAGTCAGTCATCAGTGGTCATATTTATAAAATGTCAAACAAGAAGTCAGCCGCTCCTTGAGTTTACATGGTGAAGTGAGCCGCCCCTAAATTTCAAGTGCCCACGTATTCTGATCTTTATGGTAAATGCTCCGGACTCCAGAGCGAGCAGGAGGAACAGACAGAGAGAGCGATGAAGTCAAGTGCTAAATGTCTAGGTCTTACCATAAAACTGACTATGAGATACACGTGTATGAAACGGGAGTAAACACAATACTGTTCAGGGAATAGCTTCGGAGGTCGGGGAAGTTAGTGTGAGAATAATACTGCGAGTCTGCGGTAACTTCCGTTTTTCAAAATAAGGTGTTCACAATTAAAAAACAAAACAAAACAGTTTTTTTGGAGAAAACAATAATTATATATATTTTCTTACCTAAGTAAACAGTGATTCTGATATTGCACAGGTACTATGAAGTACTTTTACTGTGTGCTTTCTGAGAAATCCACTGTCAAAGTCCCTTATAAATCACTATAATGAGCCTTTTTTTCTGACTTTGATGTCTTGTAAAAACATTTTCCTCCATAAGTACACAATGATTCTGATATGGTTGGACTTAGTACTTCTTAGACTACATGCACAGGTACTATGAAGTACTTTTACTTACCATGAAACTTAGAATAGCCTTAACAACAACAACAACAACACAAAGCACTGTCAGTAAAATAGTGGTGGTATGAATTTCTATCACGCAAACTACTGGTGTGTATAAGGAATTATACAAACACAAGATTAATAACATACATAATCTTGAGAGTCACGTCTGTTGTATTCATTGTTGTTGTTGATGCTCTGTTTGTTTCTATCCATCTCTTTCTTTCTACATCTCCCTCTATCCCAGTTTACAAGCCCAGCCTAAATATTTAAAGCCTTTGAGCCCAGCGTAGTTTCAGCAGACGTCCGTTCAACATGAGTCCGGTTCTGCTTGCGGTTTCTGACTCCTAAACGCAGTTTTTTTCTTGCCACTGTAACTTCGCTAAATGTTGCTTAGTGCTCACATTTCAGACAGTCGAGCAAAATATAAGAAGGTAAAAACAACTGAATGATATGTAAAAAGCCAAAAATGAGTTTTATTTTGCAGAAATTACACAGAAACTTTATGGACACAAGCAGCCCTTTCCATTCATTCAGACTCAAAATAAAACAACAATTTAAACTTTTGTTTAACGGTTTCACTGAAGACATTTGATTGATTTATAAAGAGTGAAACAGAAGTGCGGATGTATAAATGTGTGTTGTACACATATTCGTCTGCCTGTGTCTTCCCTCTCACATGAAGGGTGTGGGGGTCTCTCAGCAAAGGGAGCTGATCTCGCTCTTGCTGCAGCCCCACTTGCAGCAGGCGTTGGACAGGCCCACCACCACGTCCCGGCCCTTGCGGTCAGCCTTGCGAAGGGCTTCCAGGATCTCCTCTGTGATGAAAGAACGGGCCTTCCTGCTAAACACGGTTGTCTCTGGGTGTGATGCTTAAATCTCTGGTCCCCTGGAGGAGACCCTCCACCACAAAGTTGTGACTCACGCCCTCTGAGGATTCATCCTGACGGGAGCTGAATGGGTCCTCTGAAGAATCTGCTGCACGGAAACGAGAGGAAGCGTCATAAAACATGCAGGCTTCTCTAATACAGGGGAAACAGTTTAATCATTTTCTGTATAAAATCAAATGTAGAAATGATGGAGCATGTGAGTGACACAAGCCGGAGGGACATGGGTAAGTTTACTGAATTATGTCCTGAAGTTGTACATTCATTTTATAGTATATAGTACAGTATAGTACCTGCCCAGTGTTTCCGAGTGCATACATAACAATAATAATAATAATAATAGAATGTACATAAGATCGGGGTATTAGATTTGTTTATTCAAATATAACATAAATAAATATAAATAATAAATCCAAATAATAGCATAACATGTTTCCCCTTTGGCATCTTACTACAGACTGTGACAGCCTGACAGAAAGCCAGTTGTGCCTTACTTTCAAATTATATACAGAGCGCTCATTTGACTGCTCCACAGCCTACTTGTTGCAAAGTTTGCAAGATGTGTTTGAACATTTTATTTTATGGGGCTTTCTGAAAAAATATTCCAATGCCCTATTACATGAGAAGGCCTCAGGATGGGGTCCGTTTATGGAGATCCTCAGGCAGGCAGCCAGGTGTTCACCTTGAAGCTGGTTTCAGGTCTGTTTTCACCTGAGGATAAAGCAAAGAAAATACCACAAACTGCACTAATATGAAGAAAATGCATGATTATTTGTTGTCCTGTTCAAGGTCATGCTCTTACCCTGTTCACCGTTGAGAAATCACGTTGTAATTGACACAGGAAACGGGTAAAACAAGTGCAATGCCTGCAAGGAGGCTCAGACAGGGGTAGAGGTTGGTCCACTCATCAAACTCGCTTGCCAGCAGACTCATGATCTCCTGGTTATTGTTCTTGAAACAACATTTGGTTTACCAAGGCATTAGTCTATGTGTGTGTATTGTGAACTGTAGTTGATTGTAGTCAGAATCAGCTTAATTGACCCACCGTGAATGCCCCAGGAAGGACATGATTTTTGAACGAGGACCACTCCTGCAGGACCTCATTCTCATGTTCAGGGCAACATTTCCTGCGAGTCCGCAGATGAGAGATGTTGATTGTATCATCTTGTAGAGTGGTTGATTGCGGTGCGGGTCCCAAGATACTGAAGGCCCCAAGAATGTCCAGATCATGAAACCTCCTCTCCAGGTGTGTTTCCAGGCCAGTTATGTAAGGGTGGATGACCTACAATGAATAAATCAACATATTTTTAGAAAGAGCCTACACCCACTGTTACCTCCGTCATTAAGGGCCAGGCCATAGTCTATTCAGGAGTATAAATTCCATTTTCTCTCATTCATAGTTTCAAAATTGGACATTTACCTCTCGCTGGGTTCTGGCTCACTGCTCCTCCCTCAGCGCTTCATGACATCTCGCCCTCTCCTATTCCTCTCCTCCTCGTGCTGGCTCCGAGTCCTTGGGGATCATCGAGGTCCTGATGGAGGCGAGGCAGGCATGATCCAGGGAGTGGAGTCTGTCCAGCCAGAGACTGAATTGTGACAGGAACCTATATATAAAAAAGAAAAGATGCTGTTAAGTATTGGTCAGACCTGCAAACAACCCTCATTTCAATGTGTGAAATCAAACAGATTTGAATAAATAGATGATAATATAGATAATAAACACATTAAGCTTACCTGCTCCTTGATTTGTAAAAAGTTGACATTTGCTTTTTGAAAGATTTTGGACAGACATGCGAGGTGGGGCAAAACATCAGCCTGGAGGTAAACTGCTGCCGCTTTATCTGTATGTAGCACAGAATGTGTAGGGTCCCTTTGCCACTGGACATCTTCTCATCTCTGCCTCCTCTGCCAAGGCTCCAAGGAATGCACTCAAGTTCCTCAGTAGGGTCTCGATGACCCTGTGCTGAAAGAGCCAGCTTGTATCCTTCACTTCCTGAAAATGTTGCAATAAAGGACAGAATGATTAGTTATGAATAGACAGAAGATAACTACAATGGTATCAAATAACTATTACCTTTATTTTCAGATCACTGACACCCAGGGTAGCCGATGCTGCCCCGAGTGTTGCAGTACGATTTGCACTGTTTCTGAAAAATAAATGAAGTTCTTAAAGGTGGTCCCTATTCACCCCCATTGAATAGGGACCCCATTCACACGCCGCCAAAATGTATATAAAATCAATGAGTGACAAGCATGGGATACAACAGACAAAACAAGCTCACATAGGCATTAAATATTTACCTGTCATCACGGCTGCCCCCTCAGTCCCAAGTCCATAGAGTTTCTCTGTTGGGAGGCCCTTCCTCAAGATTACATCCTTGATGGCTGTCACAACACAGAGTCTGCTTTGCCATCGTCAATAGAGACCAAGTCCAGGAATTGACTGAACACATGTCCCTCTTTATCCAGGTATCTGAGAGAAAGCAAAGGCAAGTATTTAGTATTAAAAGTTCATTCGGACCAAGGATGTATGCAATTCTAAAATCAGACAAAATAAATGGTCCTATAGCAGACATGCAAATGAAGCAGTCTGGACATAGAGACATCAGTGCTAGCCTGGAAGTCGGCTCCTCGATGACTCCTGCTAAGATCTCAAGCATTCCGTCAATGATACGATGAGATCTATAATTATTCCTCTGGTCAATCTGACGTTGGGAAAAGTAAAATATAAAATATTTAAAAAATGTATTCATTAATGTTAAGATTGAATTAAATTTGAAATTATGGCTAGGGGACCTTTACCTTTAATCTCTTGAAATAGTTACATCCTAGAAGCTCAGCCAGGCTCAACAGCTTTGGGTAGTTTGTGTGGGGGGCCAGTTACTTTTTTATGAGCCAGTAAAGGCCCTTGAACCCACCAATGATTGCCTCGTGCTCTAAAACAACAGTTGGCTCAGAGGAATCCATCATTGAGATGCCTGTAAATGACAAAGTTATTAAAAATGGATTTGAATATACTGAAGTTATTACAAAACGGCTGTTGAAATCAGAACCCACCAGATGAAACAAGAGGCCTGACATCTGATGCTCTCCTGGTGGTGCTTCAGTGACGTGCCGTTCCAAGTAATCTTTTCTGTATACAGTCACTCCGACCTCAAGAAAAGCTCTCTTTGCCCTGCCTTTCTTATTTGCAGCACAGTCAACAAAACATCCCTAAAAAGTAAAGCAATCATTGATCAAATTAGCTAAATATCCACAGATATACCTGTTAATTTATTCTTTTTTTGTGATTGAATTATGCACAACACAATAAGATCACATATAATAACAAGTAGCTGAGGAAATAAGAAAGAAAATGGGGGGAAAAAAAGATTATTCATGATAGAACAAATTATGCAGGTAAAAATGTAACTTACCATGCTGTGTGTGGTACAGCCAAGTCTTTGAGGCATTCTCAGCCACTCTGGATCAGTGCCTCTGTGCTTGATGTCCTGTCTACAAAGCACAGAAGAATAGAAATGAGGCCTATTTCTAAGGAAATGTGCTTTTCTGACCTGACCTGCTTCTGCATCTGTGTTTGCTGTTGTCCTCCTCTCCTATTTCTCTCTCTCCATTACCCACATCCTATCCCATCCTGACTCTCCCTAGCAGTGCTTTTAGCTCTCGCAGCAATGTGTACTGTGTAACTATATTAATAACCATATTAATTTTCACTGAACTCATTTACAGAATATAGCAGTAGAAATATAAAATATAAATAACATATGGAATGAAAATAAGATATAAAGCACATAGATATAAAGTATAAGAAATAGTTTGAAGAATACAGCCATGTACTGAGCTCATGTTAATAATAAATGAGTTACTGTATGTTCTGTACTAAAGCACAGAGAGTTGGGACCTGTTAATGATTTAAATAATTCAGGTTATATTTGTTTCATGTTAAGATGAAGTACTATCCACAATAAGCTGCTTAATTTTTCCTCACCCAAAATCTGAGATCATTTGATGTGGAATATCATTGTGTGAGTGAGTGAGAGAGCTGAAAATAGAATGATTACAATAAGGTTTATCTTCTTAACTTTGAATAGATGTTGATTACCTGAATACTGGACCTTTGTTGTCTGGGTAGTACACTGTTGAATTTATAAATGTGCTCTTACACACAATGAATACAGAAAAATAGATGAGAACAAAAAAAATGATTTAATGAATAACTGATATTTTCTCTCTTTCTTTGCCATCCTGAAGACCCCTCACTAAAAGTCCATGTTCTCCTGGATCCGTGTCACATGTTCGAGCTTCTTCAGAATGACATTTCAACAGTCAAAGTTCTGGTGAGAGAAGATCGCCAGCAGATAAGACAGCAGTACATCAAGGAGCTCCACAAGCTTCAGGAGGAGGAGGAGGGTTTGCACCTTGGAAGACTGTATTCATGCTTCAGCTGTTCAAATAAAAATACATCTCCTCCAAACAACTTGCAATCAAACCATTTTCTTCCCATTTTAAAACCCTTTGTCCAGTTTAGATGGGAGAAGTTGATATTATGTGATATTGATCTGGGAAGACTACATTTCTAAATCATTTTTAACTGTGCTTTTATTCACAAGTTATTGATCTTATTTACTCTCCATGTATATTGATTTAAGAATGGGGCTGTGTTTAAGGTCATCATTTTGCAATGACTCTGTTCCATCCCATTTTAAGAAATGAACTGCATTAGTATTTATCAAAAGAATAAAAAGTTGTGTAAAAGTAGACTTCCTTCCCTAAGCTATTGAGTTGAGCATTAATGCACATTTTAGTCTTGTCATTTCAAATCTGAAATGTATACTCATAAGTAGACATAAAGGAGTGCATTTATATAGAAATATTTATTTAATCTGAAAAACAACATTAAAAAAAGTCTGTTTTTATAGCAGAGATTAACATGTTTACAGCTTGGTACAAAACAAACAAATAGGTGTGATTAGCTCATGTCTCGATCGACACACACTGTACGGGGGGTGAATGTTTTGATGACTCATCAGTTTTGATTTGATGAAGGATAAGAGTTATTCACAATAAGGCGTGTAGCTGACCAGCTTGACAGGCGGGCGCGGTGTAACGGTTTGTCAAGAGGCTTAAAACACGTCTCAGCTCTCAGTCTGTGGGTGTCATCACTCAGGCCATCCGGGGGAGACCTCCCTCACAGCGAGCTGTTGAAGAGAAGCAACCGAAGTCCACCCCAGAAGAACCAACAAATGCAGATGTTGTTGAAGCTCAGGTTTCTTCCTCTGTCTCTGCAGCTCTCTGGGCACCTCGACGGACCAGTCACCAATAATCCACACTGTGTCTATAGGAGAAATACAAAGGTGTTCAATTAATGCCTCAGACAAGACAAAATGTACAGTTAACTACATGTGACAGTTCAGGGTGTTTTTTTTGTTATTAGCCACATCTGCAGGAATAATATTGAACAAGGTAGCTGCAGCTCATCATAATAGATGCCAGTCTTAGACACTATTTTTTCTAATACTTAAATTTTTTGGTGTGAAGCTGACACTGTCCACAGACTCCATGACTTCACGGGGTTCAATAGAAAACAAATGTCTTATAATAAATGACAAAGGGTTTTTAATTGAGGATATGCTGGCAGAGGTAGGGGCATCACTGATCATCCCCCCACTAAAAACCGCCCCTCAGCTCAGCACATCAGACACTGGAAAAACTCAAGCTATTGCCTGCCTGAGAGTGTTGGTGGAGAGGATAATACGACGTGTCAAGGAATACCATATCTGGGATGGGGTTGTTCCTCTCTCCTTGGCCGGCTCCATCAACCAACTATGGGCAGTTTGCTGCCTGTTGACGAACTACCAAGGCCCCCTGGACATCAAAGGTGACAAGCCTGTCTAGCTGGTTGGATTTAGCACATTCCCCAGTTATTAATGACAATTAATCAAATGTAATGTATACATGAATTGTATATCTGTAATGTATATTATTTTGTTTATATGTTATTTACATTACAAATCAAGAGATTAACACATGAATTGTATATATGTGATGTTCATTATTTTGTGTATGATATGTTACTTATTTACATTACAAAGTCAAGAGATTAACATTTGAATAAAAAAGAAGTAAACACAGACCCTCACATCACATATTCCTCATTTTTATCTAAAATGGGATCACAGCATGTCAAGTAGAATAACTATTTAGTGCAGCATAAAAAACAGAACTGTAGTCAGTTACACAAATACATTTTAGTTTTAATTCATTAAAAGGCACATGTAAACATTTCATTTAACATTAATTAAACAGTCTTATTTACAAGGTTATGATTTTTCACTCAACAATTCATAAACTGCATTGATAGCACATACAGTACTCAATGTTTGGACTTGAGAAACACATCCATATAGATGTTGTAATAGAACATGTCAAGCTGCTGCCTCATTGAACGAATGGTGTCTTCATCCCTCCAGACCCTCTGAACTGTGAGATCTGTGTGTGTGCGTGTCAGTTACAAAGTCACACCACTCCAGTCCGCTGATGGCAAGTTGGCCCTGAACCTGCCAGTAATATTTATGACCCTTTTTAAGTGTGGCCTGACCTCTGACTGGTGTTAGGTGCTTAACCTCAGCAACAGAATCGGTACTGCAGCATTTCACTTCCACCAGTCCAAATGGTGGAGTTTCAGTCGGGTCAAAAACTTTGCCATCTGGGCTGACACCAAGGTGAGGTGCATCAGGGTGCACAATGAAGACAAATTAAACAAATCAGAAAACTGTTTTATTATGTCAGGCTCCTGCTTCAGACCCCTTTTCATTGCCAGGGTCTGTGGCGCTCCTTTAAGAATATGCGCTGCCAGGGCTTTTGCTGAGAACTCACCACGTACATGACATGCCTCCCTGAACCTGCTGGCAGTCACTCTTGGCTTTCGTACTGAGACCCACAGCGGGCTGACAGACTGTTGCCTGGTCTCAGCTTCTATGGCAGCAGAGAGTTCGTGAGACACCTTTAGGCTCTCAAGGTGGTAATGCTGCTCATAGTCAGCAGTAAACTCAAAGTCAGCTAGAAACCTGTAGCCTTCAACAGGCAGCAGAGGGAATTCTGGGGCATTTGGATGTTTCATTATTTCCCTAGTAGCCTCTAAGGGGCACTGGTATGATAGAACTGATCCGAAGGGCACAAGACCAAATTTGGACTCCACCATGGTGAGTTCCTCAAGTCCATGAAGAATCTTACAGATCCCCAGCTGTGGCTAAATGTCTTTCAATTTCTCTCCAACAGACATCACACCCGGGTCAGGAAGGGGCCCCACCACACAAGATTATATGAGGATTCATCAGTTATATTTTGTGTGTTTTTAATAGAACTGCCAACTGCAATTGTTTGCACACCTCTGCTGGAGACTCTGCTCTTCCTCTTCCTCCCATCAAGGTCCTGACCACCTCCCCCCCCTCTCTCAGCTCCTCATCAGCAGCTTCAAAGGACAGCCCACCCTCACCCTCACCCCGCTCACTGTCCCACTCTCACTCTTACTACCAGCCAGGTACAAAGAGAACTCTCCAGACTCCACATCAGAAAAGCCAGTGGACCAGACAACATCAGTCCCAGGATCCTCAAGGTGTGTGCGTATATACATAGATATATATACATATATACTGTACATTCTATATATTTATTATTATACTAGTCTATATTATATAACATTTCATTATATTACACTATATTGTTCATATTGCACTATATTATACCATTTATTTATCATACCAAGTCACTTTAATCATCACTTGTCACTTTATCTTGTCATTCTCTTCAAATACTGTTTCAATTCTCAATTCCCCCCAGTTAACTTCAACATTCATTTTTGTACTGTATATACCCCCTGTTTTTATTTTTTATTTTTATTTTTATTTATCTCATCTATTCTGTTTAATGTGTATTTGAGCTTTCTTGTCTGTGCTGCTGTAACGCCCGAATTTCCCCTCTGGGGATCAATAAAGTATTATCCTATCCTATCCTATCCTAGATGTTTAGAATAACATTCATATGGTTGACTCACCTGAATATGCTGCATACAAGGTGGATTTTACACCTGATTTGACACCAACTTCAATTTTGGTTTCCGAACCACCATCTCATCCACTGACTCTGGCTGGATCCCCTGTTAAATGGCAACAAAGACATTTCAATTAATATAATATACAGGAAAAGATTAAAAGTTCCATTACAAAAGTTAAATTGTAGTAAGACACCAAATTGGGAGACAGTATATTGTTAGGGTTAAAATGTTTTGATTTCTTTTGACAGAAACAGAAGACATTGTGTAGTAGCCTACATCAGAATGGTGGGTGGCATAGATCAACTCTGAAAAAAACAGTCAACCTAAGATAACTTGCAAATAACCACTTTTTCCATGTCATTTTCTGGTTCAAGTCAATTACTTTATTTATTCTTTTTCAAATTGGATTTTTTTTTATAGTCGAATTAAGAATTCGTGTTAGGGGAACCGGAGCACCCGGAGTAAACCTAAATAAGAGAGACAAGGATTAAAAGGTAGAAAAGGGAAAGCTAGGGTCTAATATTAATTACTTTTCAATAAGTTGTGCAGTTGTTGTGCACTATTTATAATTTCAACAATCAACTTTATCAGCTTCAGTTTTTATAGAACTGAGGGAATAAGGTGATAAAGTGAAAGGTTTGGGGAGGGGGTGGAGCTAAAGGGGGAGATAAAAGGGGAGAAAATGAACGGTTGGTGAGGTATAGAGGGGGGGCTATTCCAAGACTTCGCAGTCACAGCAACAGAGGAATCGCTCTGGAGTATTTTTCTCCTCCTTCTTCTTGCCCTTATTTGACTTGACTCCAACTTGCTGCACTTTATTCATCCTCAGTTTCTTAAACCAGCTCCACCTATTTGACTTGACTCTGACTTGTTCTTCAGAAATAGTTGGCTGCACATTATTCTTTTTCTGTTTGATGAAGATGCTCCACCACTTTGACTTCTTCTCTGCTTCTTGCTCAACAAAGCTTTCCTCTGTATTAGCAAACTCATAAAGTTCATCCATTTCCAAATGATTGCAAAGGGACGGAGTTGTGTCCATATTAATTATCCCCTGCTCTGTGTCGATCTTTTCATTGCTCCGCCAATTGACTGACTTCTTCTCTGGGACTTCACTTTTGATATCTGCATTTCTGTGGCTCCTTGAAGTGTCAATTTGTTTGCAAAGGCTTTTGAGAACATCTTTCAATGTCCTTATGACACCTTTGAACACCCCTCTGCATGCTCTGCAGTTTGGGCACTTGGCACAGGTACCAGAATGGACAACAAAGGGTTGTTTTAAATCTTTCATAGCCTTTAAGATAATGGAGTCATCGCCATTGGTGAACATATTGAGGAAAGCCTCTGCAAATGTGGGAGTAACTCTGATCGATGCGTCAGCACCAACCACTTCCCAGAAAGCCTCGCTGAAGGAGCCTTTTAAATTCTGTTCCATTTTTTCATTGTAGATTTTACTGGCCCTTCTATGACCTAAACCTAAGTTCAACTCGTTGCAAACTATATCATCAAAATACAATGAAGTGACTGTCTCTACGGAAAATCTCAGCACATCTGCATACATGCTGGTCAGCTTCTTCTTCCCCTCCATGTCCAATATGCCTCTGCTTAAATCATTTTTTTGCCTCTTAGTAAGGCTGTCAAAGAATGACTTGAATATAATACAAAAGCTATTTTTCAGTAGCATTACTTTCTCAGCAAAGTGTTCCTCTTCATCATCCATTTCCAAATGACTGCAAAGGGACGAAGTTGTGTCCATATTAATTATCCCCTGCTTTGTGTTGATCGTTATAAAGATGCTGCTTCCTTTTCCATGTTAGATGGATCCATTGTGCTTTGTTTGAGATTAGACTTTTTCTGTTGAGAGCTTTTTAAAGTTTTCTCCTTCCTTCCTTTCTTTTTGTTTGATTTCATGACTGTTCGCTATGATGGACTTCTCTGGGTTCAGTTAAAGGGATATAGTTATTCTGATAAATTTGACTGTCTGTTCACAATCTTGATCTGAAAATCCTAAATCTAATTATAAGCGAGTTATGGATTGTTACATCACACATCAAAGTGTCTACTCAACCCTGTTGACACAATGATGACGTATGTTAGCGATCGTACGCGCCTGCGCAGTTTGGCACCGGAAGTACGGCGAGGTGCGCGAAACTATGCGAGGGGATTTACAACAAAATATTATGATACCTAAACCAGCTGACTTTGTCAAGTTGTAAAACACTTCCAGGTTCGTATGGTATTAGAAACTACAGAAGTTAAGAGCACAAGTCAGTCATCAGTGGTCATATTTATAAAATGTCAAACAAGAAGACAGACTTTGAGTTAGCCTATGTGTCGTAAAATGACAAACTGGCAAGCTTAAAACAAGGATACAAGACCACTTTGTAAGAGGCCAGGGTCGTTATTAACAAGACAGAAAACTAGCAAAGTGAACCTATATGACAGGGCACATTTCATATTGTGTCTTTGGCTTGCTAGTGTTACACCCCTGTAGCTCAGTAGTCCCATGACAGCTCTCAGCTCTCCCACAGTCTTTGGTTTCTTCTCCTTTAAAGCTCTGACAGCAAGCGTATCAGCAGGGTCCATTTTGCTGCCCTCTGCAGATATACGTCCTAAATAACGAACCTCACGCTTGAAGACTTCACACTTACTTGGTTTCAACTTTATCCCATGCTGACGTAGTCGCTGTAACACTGTTCTCACATCCTCAACATGGTCCTCAAATGATTTGCTAAAGACAAGCGTGTCATCCAGGTATGGTATGAAGATCTCATCACGCAGCCCTTCCAAACATTCTTCCATACATCGCTGGAAGGCAGCTGGGGCATTCATCAAACCAAAGGGTATTCGAATCCATTCATAAAGACCCCAAGGTGTCACAAAAGCTGTCATAGGTCTGCTTTCTTTAGCCATGAAGCCCTGATGGTAAGCTTTACCTTGATCTAAGAGAGAGAACCAGGAATTTCCACCTAGGCCATCCATGATGTCTTGCACTCTGGGAATCGGTTGGCGATCAGGAAGGGTTTTCTTGTTCACTTCACGGAAGTCAATACACAGCCGCAGAGTTCCATCTTTTTTTCGTACACAAACCACTGGTGATGCATACGGTGAGTTTGACTTCTCCACCCAGCCTTGTGCGATGAGGTCATGCAAGTAATCTTTCATCTCTCTGTAAAGTGGCTTAGGTACAGAGAGGTATGTTTTTGCGACAGGTTCAGTGTCTTTCAGAGATATGCTGAGTTGCAGTTTCTCTATGCAGCCGATATCATCATCTGTTTTTGAGAATGAAGCCGACTCCTCTCTCAACATCTGGTGAGCTATCTCCTTCTCGGGTTCGCTGAGGTGGCTCAGATTCACAGGTGGGTCCCATAAATTGTCATTACTGTGTTTCTTTTCAACTCTGATGTGATTCATAGTTGCTGGAGGTGGAGGGCGGCAACCCTCTAGCATGGAAGCCGGATAAACTGCCTGAATCTGCTGCACAGTCCCAATCACAGTCCTTCCTGCCAGCACTATGTCATGGTCTGTAGGATTCTGTACACTAACAGTAATAGATGGTTTATTACCTTTTCCCACTTTTACAAGCGTGTCACAGAATTGAAGTCCCTCAGCCCAGCGTGGGTTCACATCTGGCTCAAAGATAAGTGTTGTATCTTCATCTGGTGCAGACACATTTACATGGCACTCAACTTTGACAGACATGTGTTTTGGTATGTTGATCCTGTCTTTTTTTGTCTTCACAACATATTCATGATTTTGCTCAACACTTACTTGCTGTACAAAGGCTTCTGCTTGGTTTGGCTTGAGATCAGGGAATGCTGCCCTCACTGCGTGACTGAGGCGTTCTCTGTTGTTAGAGCGGGACTGTTTTGATTCACTGTTTATAATGAGATCGATAACATTAGAGCCAATTATGGGACGAAACAGATTGTTACCTTTCATCACAAGTGTTGGAACTATAACTTCTGTGGTGACTGCTTCTCCTGGAGCTAGTCTGAAAGTAATCTTCACCCAGCCTGCATATGGTATATTCTCACCATTTGCTGCCACAATGTCAAGAGTATCTGCACTGTCCAGAATTTCAGAAATGTCTCTCAGTCTCAAGTCTGGTACGTGTTCTTGTTTCCATTGTTCATCCATTATTGTTACTTGGGAACCTGAGTCCCACAAAGCTTGAACTCTTTCATGTTGAATGTAACAGTCGATCACATATTTTTTTCCTACCAGAGGAGCCACTTTTGCTTGTTTTCTTCCTTTTGAGTGAGTGTTCACAGTCATACATGAAAATGGCACACATTTTTCTTGGTGCACAGCCCAACCATTAACTTGACATGACTTAGAACAGTAGAGTTCATTTTTACATGATGCACATTGTTTCAGTCTCATCTCTTCACCTTCTTTCCCACAGTGAGCACAGTGCTGGGACCTCTCTGTATGACTGGTCACTCCCTGTCCCGCGCGAGCGACCTTTCCCCGTTTAAAGGGTCACCTCCAACATGTCTTTGTCCTCTAGCTCGACAACCAGCCAGGAAATGCTCACTGCTGCCGCACCTGAAACAGTGTGTACAGTAGTCCTCAGCTCCCCGCTGTTGACAGCTAAAACATCTCCTCATACGTCTCTGATTTTGTGGTGGGAAGCTGCGCTGTGGGGCAAACTTTTGCTGATACTGTGCAGTCTCACCTCTCTGTCCGGGGCCAGGCGTGTACCAGTATCTCTGGGGCAATTCTTGCATCTGATGACCTGGGAACTGCTGAGCTGATGTGCCATCCAATCCTCTTGTTTGAGGCTGCTGATCTCTATACATGTACTGGGGCTGCTGCATAGACTCTCTTATCTGGGATACTTCGACTTTAAGATCTTTCAGCAAAGTCATTTCAGACCTCATTTCTTCAAGCTGAGTCAATACAGTTGAGGGAATTTTACCTGAGTTCTGTTGAGTTGATGGTTTTTCATTCTTTTCAACAGGAGCAGTGTTGGACTGGGCTGAGTGAATATTTATAGGACGTTGTTGTCCCAACAGCTTCCTTTTATTTTGGCTCTCCGTCTCATAAGCACATGCTGTGTTCATTCGCTCAAGTAACAGTTCATCAGAGATGTCAGTTTGTTCAAGGTATGGTCGAAGGTCACGTTTTATGTTATCATTTTGTAGCCCAGTTAACACAGTGTGAAGAAACATGTTCTGTACTAAACCTGGGTCATATTTGAGGCCTGACTCTGCTTCTTGTGAGGCAAACAAAATCTTTTGTCTGAGGTCAAAAGCACGAATGAGGAAGTTCTGCGGAGTTTCTTTGATGCCTTGAACTTCTGAGGTCAGCTGTTTGTAGAGTTCGGTTGCACTCTTTTCCTGGTAATGAGAACGAAGTATCCGTCTTAATGTGGGTACGGTCAAGTTAGCTTTTCCCTCTAGGTAGCTACGAATTTGCATGCCAGGGGAGATTGCTTTTATCACGGCATCCACAATCTCAGATTCTGGAACTCCTTTGCTCAGGCCATGTTCGATTTGTCGAGCTAAACTTGAAAAAGTGAGTCTCTCCTTCTGTCCAGGCTCACCAATTTAACCAGATATTTTAAAGTCTTTATGCCAAGGTGGATGACAGTGAGATGCGCTCTGTGTAGATGTTCTGCTAGAAGCCTTGTTGTTGATATCTATATTTTCTTGATCATCTGTTTTCCCGTGCCCCTGTGTTGTCGTCAACTGAAGCTGCAGAGCCTCAATTTCTTTCACTAGCCTTTCCTCTTCTTGATTTCGTTCTCTTTGTTGCTCTGTTAATTGTGTTCCTTGGGCATTTATCTGTCCTGATTTATCTTTCTTTTCAGCTACCTGGAGCTCAGAAATTGTGTCTTGTAGATGGAGTAAGTCAGACATACCTTTGTCCTCCAGTTTCTCTAACTCCGCTCTCTGGATGTGGTTTGAAATGAGTGTGATGAGTGCTGCACGACCCTTGCCAGTGACATGCTCAAATTCTGGGCCTGCGATGAAGAGATTGTCACGTAATTCCACCAAAATGGCTCTGGACAGCGCACACAATCCTCCTATTATTTCAAGCTGTAACTTCTCTAACTCTGATGAATCCATCTTTCAACAGAAGAGCTTAGGTGTCTGGGTTAAGTAGTGCCTTTGACCTTTGAGGAGTGGTAGTTGCCCTCCTAGTATGTCGTGATACCTCAGATTGCATGCACACTTTTCTCAGGTGTCGGGATACCACTGCAGCCGGTTCACCTCCTGCTCTCGATGTCTGGTAGATGTAAAAGGGCTGTACGATGCTCTGGGACATCAATCTCGAGTAGACACTGGCCCAGGCAACACACAATCCCAGCGGTGCCTCCAAATGTTACACCCCTGTACAGCGTACTGTAAGGGGAGAAATAAAGAAGAAAGAAACAAACACGTTGTTGCTGGCTTTCATTCAATGGTGTAATGAATAATATGCAATAACACATCATATTATCATTGTACAATATTATACACTTAGATGAACATACATGCACTGTTTAATACCTTTACATCTGTCATATAACAGGCTAGTATTTCTCAATATTGTATAATCTACTGCTTGTTTGATGTAAACACATTTAACTCTTTCTTAGTTGCTTTAGTAGTTATACACATACACACTTGCAGAGTGATATTTCTTTAAACTGTACCATGTAACTGTAATTGTTCAACTGACCGATACAACTTAAATAACACACTCTCAGTAGACGCACTACACGTGTCTCTATTGCTCTCTGTCTGTGTGATTCAAGCTAGCATGCACGCATCACGGCAAACACATTCATGCTTAAACTGCTTCATAAACATACTGAAATTACTTTGTATACAGAAAACATATCACTAACTTGTTCCCGGAAACTTACAACACATTTATACTTGGTTTTATTCACTTTTAACCAGTATTCTTACCTGTAAGGGGAGAAATAAAGAAGAAAGAAACAAACACCTTGTTGCTGGCTTTCATTCAATGGTGTAATGAATGACGCTCAGACAACACGCTCCCCCTGCTGGCGTAAAACCGGAAGTGTAAAACAATAACAAAAGCTTAAGACCAAACCAATCAATTACCGATATGCTTTTAAACTTAACCTTAGCAGCATGAATTAACATTAAATTATAACTAGCTTTTGAGCATTTTTAAAGGATATACAACATTTTAGAAAGACACTAGTTTTAACATGTATTATTAATTTAACTTAGTGCACAATCTTATATCCATTACATAGACAGGCTGTATAAACGTCATTGAAAGGTTCAAATAGCCTAGCCTATATTTTGCGGCTCCAGACAGATTTTTTTGGGTGGAGCTACTGGCAAAAATGTCTCTTTTGCAGACCCCTGCAATTACCCAAATAAAGAGTAAATTATCTTATTCCAGACATACTTCTTTTGTAGATGCATGTCCTGCGATGTGACTATTGCGCATGCGCACATCATGATGACGATGAAACAATATATCGTGTCGTGTGGACATTTTGGATGTGGTTGGCTACGGAACTCCACCTGGCCACAACCTCCTCCCCTAATGCTAAAGTTGATTCCGACCAGTAAAGGCGCTTTATCACGCTCTTCCTTCACAAACCAACATCCTGTGTTTTGGTTATTTTTGCAAGCGCATCCATTTTTTTCCCAATCCTTGGTCACAAGACAAAAGATTTTCAAACACAAATTAATTTTTTATCATTGTTTAATTCAAATACATACCGTTTGCCCCCATACTTGGCAGATTGTCCTGCAATTATAAGATAAACGCAGAAAAATATTTCATTTTATTTTTATGCATTAATGGACAATAATTACCACAGAACCACGGAAAGCTTTTCTTTGACTGTCAGCATTTTTAAGACGGTGTTTTTGGGTTCGCCATATCTGTACATTGCATTCTGCGTCACCATATTTCTTCGCTGCTTGGCAGTTGATTGTCGACTCTGCTAGTTTTATCACCAGCATCTTAAAGTTAGCATCAAAACTTCTTCTCATTTGTTTGTTAACTTGCACCACTTTTGAGCAGCCTTATTCGGGCCGTCACTGTGCGTCTGCATCATTCAGGCGAACTGTCACTGTTGTGAGTTTTGATTGACCGCTTTACATGTGGGGGTGTCCCAACAACTGCTGTAGTAATGCTGCAGCTCCCAGTGCAAATGGGACATCTTTTGAATTGTCTTCATGGACAATGTACTTGGTCTCTCAAAGTAGCAACACATAGCCTACAGTTTTAATCATTGACTAATTAATTATTAAAGGTTAAGATTAATAAAAAGTTATTATAAGTAAAGTGACATGGTTGTCACGTCGGGGAATATTGCTCTGCTCACCCTCCTCTCGTATTTATCCACATCAATCATGAGTGTGATTTAATAAAAAAATATTGTTTGAAGTAGTGTAGATGGCATTCAAATCTACTACGATCACGCTGATGGATCGTTTTCATTAAAAAGTGAGCGTTTGAGCTTTGATTATGCTTGATGAACTCTTTGGAACTCTTCAATATTGTTTTTTTTTTTTTCACGTTTTCAAGCTGGTCAACATCTGCTCAAGGATTTTTCATGTGTTTAGGAAAATGCTGTACCACTGATTTGCTGTGAAACAGACACAGAAAATATGAATCTACAATCAGTTATCTTAACGCACAGACTTGCGTGTGGGTGTGTGTGAAAACATAGTGTGGTGGAAGGTATTGAAGAGTGCACTTACACAAAGTGCTTCATGAAACGAAAGGTGCAGGCACTGGTCTGGCAGGGCAAAAAAAGAGCAAGATTGCAGAAAGCTGCGGCTGGGCAACAGACCCAGGTGCTCCAACTGAAGTGGATGCAGACCATCTCCTTTGGCATCTCGAGGAAAACACAGGCACATTAGTACATAGACACCAGCTTATAAAAATACAAGCAGGGGCCGTCACAATGTACACAAAAACATATGTTGACATTATTAAAACTTTGGTAAGGCCTATGTGACTTTAACCTCTGAATTCTGATGGCTGATGGGAGCTGATGGGAGCATGACCCAGAAATTACAAAAAGACATAATAATACATACTTGCTCAATCAATGTAGGTGTTCTAATGTTTTGAATGGGTCTTGAAATTCACCTGCTCTCAGCCAAATGTTGGCTGTGGTTAAGAAGTGTGTAAGTTTCACCTGACATGTAGGCAGCTCAACCAGGTTTAGACTGCAAATAAAATAATATCAACTGCTGAAACTCTGAACCCAGCTTCCTGACAAAAGTTAGTTTCAAGCTCTGGTTATGACAAAGTAACAGTGGCAAAATAATTCGGACTTAATATGGAGAGACAAGTAATAAGTGAAAGCAGCAAGCGGAATAATAACTCATGCTCATATAACTACAAATCAAGCAAATAACTGCCAGCTAGTGTAATGGATATAAGATTGTGCACTAAGTTAAATTAATAATACATGTTAAAACTAGTGTCTTTCTAAAATGTTGTATATCCTTTAAAAATGCTAAAAAAAATAGTTATAATTTAATGTTAATTCATGCTGCTAAGGTTAAGTTTAAAAGCATATTTGTAATTGATTGGTTTGGTCTTAAGCTTTTGTTATTGTTTTACACTTCCGGTTTTGCGCCAGCAGGGGGAGCGTGTTGTCTGAGCGTCATTCATTACACCATTGAATGAAAGCCAGCAACAAGGTGTTTGTTTCTTTCTTCTTTATTTCTCCCCTTACAGTACGCTGTACAGGGGTGTAACATCTAAGCCCACTCACATTTCTAATATAACTAAATGAGCATTTATTTATATACTTTACCACATTAAGTGACAACTCTCCAGCTGGGATCTCATCAATCACCCCGTCTTTCTGCCAGCCTGCCTGCCTGCCTGCCTGCCAGCCTGCCTGCCTGCCTGCCTGCCTGCCTGCCTGCCTGCCTGCCTGCCTGCCTGCCTGCCTGCCTGCCTGCCTGCCTGCCTGCCTGCCTGCCTGCCTGCCTGCCTGCCTGCCTGCCTGCCTGCCTGCCTGCCTGCCTGCCTGCCTGCCTGCCTGCCTGCCTGCCTGCCTGCCTGCCAGCCAACACTCAACAAGAAACCACTGAGCTGATGTACCGGCTCATTGTGAGCTGAGAGAAGACCTGCAGACACGTGCAACATGGGTATGTCTGCAGGCCTTATTTCATGTTTGATGGAGGTTAAAAGCCACGACCATCAGGGCAGAAAAGGTAGACAGTTTCTGTTCAGTAACAATAAGTTGAACATAAAGTAACACACCCACTTATGGAAAAAAAGTAGACAGAAATAGTAAATCAAATAATGCAAGATACAGTGAAAAAATGGATTCAATGAATTAGAAATCAATATTAATCCCAGCTGATGAATGAATAAACAAATATATAAATAATACAAAAACAAACAAATAACTTGCTATGTAGATTTGTCTTTTACCTACAAGTCTCTGAGTTTGAACTATTATACTACTTTTACATATTTTGGGATTTATTTGAAATACAGAAGCTTTTTACCACTTTGGATTTCACTCTGCATCTCCAAATAAATGTATCACCATGCAAGGTATCATGAAGAAGACATGTCTGTAAGAGCCACTTCATGATTATTAAACATGGAAAATAACTTCCAACGACATTCGGACATTAAAAGACTACAAATGGTAAAGTAAACGGAGTTAACCACAAAGTTAGTTATATAAAGAAAAGGGTTTGGAGGTATAAAGACGGTCATGTGTTTGGACTCAGTCCAACACTAAACTCTACTGGATGACTACAGAACTACAATCTATTAACACAGTTCAGGACGGTTAAAAGATCTTGCATTTTATTAAAAAACATCTAGGCCTACTGAATTACATTTATTTGAATACTTATGAAGGTGTAAACAGATCCTGCTGCACTATGAAAGTGTAATCTATGGATTTCTCTTCATATAATGATGTTTATTCTTCTTTTTTGTAATTGAAATATTTGTCAAATATTTCACCTCGAGATATCACTCATGCAATTTGAGCAGACTTTACCTTTAATTATGTCAGAAACTATACAGTAAGATCTGCTGAAAATTCTCAGGACTACAGCCAGGGACACGAGGAATAAGAATCCAGTGAAAGTTTCTTGTCTTAACATAGTGTTTTTTTTTTCTGTCAGCCGTTATTATTGACGGTATCTTTTGCACGGCCGCATTCCTTCTTTTACCGTGGTCAAGTGAGCCGTCTTTTGCAAAACCCGGTCAAGCCAGCCGGTGCTTAAAAAGTGTCTAAACAAGGAATTACAGTACGGGTGCTCGTAGCACCCAAAAATGAGAAATGCGGCCGCGTATTTTGAGAAATTGTTATTAAATAAGACGTGTAAAATAATATAAAAATGTATTTAAAAATTGTATGAGTTCTCTACATTTTAAGATGCTTTAACTGAAAAGTTTTTGAGAAAGATTAAGTTTAATTCTGCTCAAATTGCATTGAGACGCTTTGATATTTTAGTCATATTGATTATTTTATTTTGAAAAATCTATGACAGGTGACAAAGCTCTTTCAATGGGTTCTTGTTCGTCATGTCCCTGGCTGTTTCCTGAGAATTAGCAGCAGATTTGACTGTATAGTTTTTGAGAAAAATGAAGGGAAATTCTGCTCAAATTGCATTGAGATGCTTTGATATTTTACTCATTTAGATTATTTCATTTTGAAAAAGAGGTGACAAAGATCTTTCAATGGATTCTTTCTCTTCATGTCCCTGGATGTTATCCTGAGAATTATCAGCATATGAGTAAAATCTGCTGAAAATTCTCAGGATGACAGCCAGGGACATGAGGCACAAGAATCCATTGAAATATCTGTCAGAGATTTCTTCAAAATAAAATAATCAATATGACTAAAATATCAAAGCATCTCAATGCAATTTGAGCAGAATTTACATTTATTTTTCTCAAAAACTACTACGGTTACTCATGATCTGTGAGTGCAGTCAAGAATACAGGGGTGTACATTCTGCCAGGAAGACTTTTTTTTTAAACTAATATGCTACAGATTGCTACAGGCTTGGGTGGCTCAGGCTTTCTCACCTAGCTGTGGGAGTGTCACCCACCTGGGGGAGGGGTTACTGCCCTTTGTGATTTCATGAAGGGAAAGTCTCCAAACGGTCTGTTTGAGCACACTTTTTTTTTTACTCACCAGAAAACACGATCTTGAAGAGTTACATTTGTTTTCTCCAGATCTTACCTTAACAGATTTACTATGTAGGCAACAAAAATGTCAAAATGTTTTGTTTTAAAGATTTATTTTTGGGCTTTTTGTGCCTTTAATGGATAGATAGGACAGTGGATAGAGTCGGAAATCAGGGAGAGAGAGTGGGGAACGACATGCGGGAAAGAAGCCACAGGCGGGAAGCGGCCCGCCTGCTTGAGACGACAGCCTCCATACATGGGGCGTGCGCACTAACCACTGCCCCACCAGTGCCCCAAAAATGTCAAAATGTTTTGATTTCTTTTGACAGAAACAGAAGACATTGTGTAGTAGCCTACATCAGAATGGTGGGTGGCATAGATCAACTCTGAAAAAACAGTCAACCTAAGATAACTTGCAAATAATCACTTTTTCCATGTCATTTTCTGGTTCAAGTCAATTACTTTATTTATTCTTTTTCAAATTGGATTTTTTTTTATAGTCGAATTAAGAATTCGTGTTAGGGGAACCGGAGCACCCGGAGTAAACCTAAATAAGAGAGACAAGGATTAAAAGGCAGAAAAGGGAAAGCTAGGGTCTAATATTGATTACTTTTCAACAAATTGTGCAGTTGTTGTGCACTATTTATAATTTCAACAATCAACTTTATCAGCTTCAGTTTTTATAGAACTGAGGGAATAAGGTGATAAAGTGAAAGGTTTGGGGAGGGGGTGGAGCTAAAGGGGGAGATAAAAGGGGAGAAAATGAATGGTTGGTGAGGTATAGAGGGGGGGGCTTATTCTTTTTCTGTTTGATGAAGATTTTTGATGAAGACACTTTTACTTCTCTGGGACTTCACTTTTGATATCTGCATTTCTGTGGCTCCTTGAGGGGGGAGAGCTAGATCTCATCTCTCTAACCTCTGCAGAAGGTGGTGTGTTATTTCTAACATGTTCTTCCACCATGACCTCAGGCTTCACAATTGAATCGGTGGAGGATGAAGTTGCAGGAACTTTCTCTTTCTCTGATTTATTTTTCCTCCAAATAAGAAACCTAGCCTTACACTTTGTTAGATTTTCAGCTTCCATCTCACGTGCTGAATAATACTCATCATAATACTCATCCAACCTCCGGCAGTATTCTTCATAGTCTATGCCTTCGGCTTCCCACATGGCTTCTTTCTCTTTTATCTCTTGGAGGCCTTCGAAGGCCGTCTTCATTGCATCCTGGATTAGCCATTCGGTATATTCTTCTGGGGTAATTAATGCTTCCTCTTCTTCTTTCACCATATCATTTTTGTCATTCTTCTCTTCAGATTCTCTACACATATCCTTGGTCTTGTCTTGGACAGGAGCATCAGTCTGGGTAGAGGAATTGTCTCTAGGTGCTAAAGATGCTGCTTCCACAAGGACAGAGCTCGGGTCTTCTTGCTCAGTAAAGTTTTCCTCTGTATTAGCAAACTCAAAAAGTTCATCCATTTCCAAATGATTGCAAAGGGACGGAGTTGTGTCCATATTAATTATCCCCTGCTTTGTGTCGATCGTTACAACCTCACTGGAGCACATTGAGGTGGATGGAGATGAATCTTTAGGAAGGGGAGAGCTAGATCTCATCTCTCTAACCTCTGCAGAAGGTGGTGTGTTATTTCTAACATGTTCTTCCACCATGACCTCAGGCTTCACAATTGAATCGGTGGAGGACGAAGTTGCAGGAACTTTCTCTTTCTCTGATTTATTTTTCCTCCAAATAAGAAACCTAGCCTTACACTTTGTTAGATTTTCAGCTTCCATCTCACGGGCTGAATAATACTCATCATAATACTCATCCAACCTCCGGCAGTATTCTTCATAGTCTATGCCTTCGGCTTCCCACATGGCTTCTTTCTCTTTTATCTCTTGGAGGCCTTCGAAGGCCGTCTTCATTGCATCCTGGATTAGCCATTCAGTATATTCTTCTGGGGTAATTAATGCTTCCTCGTCTTCTTTCACCATATCATTTTTGTCATTCTTCTCTTCAGATTCTCTGCACATATCCTTGGTCTTGTCTTGGACAGGAGCATCAGTCTGGGTAGAGGAATTGTCTCTAGGAGCTAAAGATGCTGCTTCCTTTTCCATGTTAGATGGATCCATTGTGCTTTGTTTGAGATTAGACTTTTTCTGTTGAGAGCTTTTTGAAGTTTTCCCCTTCCTTCCTTTCTTTTTGTTTGATTTCATGACTGTTCGCTATGATGGACTTCTCTGGGTTCAGTTAAAGGGATATAATTATTCTGATAAATTTGACTGTCTGTTCACAATCTTGATCTGAAAATCCTAAATCTAATTATAAGCGAGTTATGGATTGTTACGTCACACATCAAAGCGTCTACTCAACCCTGTTGACACAATGATGACGTATGTTAGCGATCGTACGCGCCTGCGCAGTTTGGCACCGGAAGTACGGCGAGGTGCGCGAAACTATGCGAGGGGATTTACAACAAAATATTATGATACCTAAACCAGCTGACTTTGTCAAGTTGTAAAACACTTCCAGGTTCGTATGGTATTAGAAACTACAGAAGTTAAGAGCACAAGTCAGTCATCAGTGGTCATATTTATAAAATGTCAAACAAGAAGACAGCTGCTCCTTGAGTTTACATGGTGAAGTGAGCCGCCCCTAAATTTCAAGTGCCCACGTATTCTGATCTTTATGGTAAATGCTCCGGACTCCAGAGCGAGCAGGAGGAACAGACAGAGAGAGCGATGAAGTCAAGTGCTAAATGTCTAGGTCTTACCATAAAACTGACTATGAGATACACGTGTATGAAACGGGAGTAAACACAATACTGTTCAGGGAATAGCTTCGGAGGTCGGGGAAGTTAGTGTGAGAATAATACTGCGAGTCTGCGGTAACTTCCGTTTTTCAAAATAAGGTGTTCACAATTAAAAAACAAAACAAAACAGTTTTTTTGGAGAAAACAATAATTATATATATTTTCTTACCTAAGTAAACAGTGATTCTGATATTGCACAGGTACTATGAAGTACTTTTACTGTGTGCTTTCTGAGAAATCCACTGTCAAAGTCCCTTATAAATCACTATAATGAGCCTTTTTTTCTGACTTTGATGTCTTGTAAAAACATTTTCCTCCATAAGTACACAATGATTCTGATATGGTTGGACTTAGTACTTCTTAGACTACATGCACAGGTACTATGAAGTACTTTTACTTACCATGAAACTTAGAATAGCCTTAACAACAACAACAACAACACAAAGCACTGTCAGTAAAATAGTGGTGGTATGAATTTCTATCACGCAAACTACTGGTGTGTATAAGGAATTATACAAACACAAGATTAATAACATACATAATCTTGAGAGTCACGTCTGTTGTATTCATTGTTGTTGTTGATGCTCTGTTTGTTTCTATCCATCTCTTTCTTTCTACATCTCCCTCTATCCCAGTTTACAAGCCCAGCCTAAATATTTAAAGCCTTTGAGCCCAGCGTAGTTTCAGCAGACGTCCGTTCAACATGAGTCCGGTTCTGCTTGCGGTTTCTGACTCCTAAACGCAGTTTTTTTCTTGCCACTGTAACTTCGCTAAATGTTGCTTAGTGCTCACATTTCAGACAGTCGAGCAAAATATAAGAAGGTAAAAACAACTGAATGATATGTAAAAAGCCAAAAATGAGTTTTATTTTGCAGAAATTACACAGAAACTTTATGGACACAAGCAGCCCTTTCCATTCATTCAGACTCAAAATAAAACAACAATTTAAACTTTTGTTTAACGGTTTCACTGAAGACATTTGATTGATTTATAAAGAGTGAAACAGAAGTGCGGATGTATAAATGTGTGTTGTACACATATTCGTCTGCCTGTGTCTTCCCTCTCACATGAAGGGTGTGGGGGTCTCTCAGCAAAGGGAGCTGATCTCGCTCTTGCTGCAGCCCCACTTGCAGCAGGCGTTGGACAGGCCCACCACCACGTCCCGGCCCTTGCGGTCAGCCTTGCGAAGAGCTTCCAGGATCTCCTCTGTGATGAAAGAACGGGCCTTCCTGCTAAACACGGTTGTCTCTGGGTGTGATGCTTAAATCTCTGGTCCCCTGGAGGAGACCCTCCACCACAAAGTTGTGACTCACGCCCTCTGAGGATTCATCCTGACGGGAGCTGAATGGGTCCTCTGAAGAATCTGCTGCACGGAAACAAGAGGAAGCGTCATAAAACATGCAGGCTTCTCTAATACAGGGGAAACAGTTTAATCATTTTCTGTATAAAATCAAATGTAGAAATGATGGAGCATGTGAGTGACACAAGCCGGAGGGACATGGGTAAGTTTACTGAATTATGTCCTGAAGTTGTACATTCATTTTATAGTATATAGTACAGTATAGTACCTGCCCAGTGTTTCCGAGTGCATACATAACAATAATAATAATAATAATAGAATGTACATAAGATCAGGGTATTAGATTTGTTTATTCAAATATAACATAAATAAATATAAATAATAAATCCAAATAATAGCATAACATGTTTCCCCTTTGGCATCTTACTACAGACTGTGACAGCCTGACAGAAAGCCAGTTGTGCCTTACTTTCAAATTATATACAGAGCGCTCATTTGACTGCTCCACAGCCTACTTGTTGCAAAGTTTGCAAGATGTGTTTGAACATTTTATTTTATGGGGCTTTCTGAAAAAATATTCCAATGCCCTATTACATGAGAAGGCCTCAGGATGGGGTCCGTTTATGGAGATCCTCAGGCAGGCAGCCAGGTGTTCACCTTGAAGCTGGTTTCAGGTCTGTTTTCACCTGAGGATAAAGCAAAGAAAATACCACAAACTGCACTAATATGAAGAAAATGCATGATTATTTGTTGTCCTGTTCAAGGTCATGCTCTTACCCTGTTCACCGTTGAGAAATCACGTTGTAATTGACACAGGAAACGGGTAAAACAAGTGCAATGCCTGCAAGGAGGCTCAGACAGGGGTAGAGGTTGGTCCACTCATCAAACTCGCTTGCCAGCAGACTCATGATCTCCTGGTTATTGTTCTTGAAACAACATTTGGTTTACCAAGGCATTAGTCTATGTGTGTGTATTGTGAACTGTAGTTGATTGTAGTCAGAATCAGCTTAATTGACCCACCGTGAATGCCCCAGGAAGGACATGATTTTTGAACGAGGACCACTCCTGCAGGACCTCATTCTCATGTTCAGGGCAACATTTCCTGCGAGTCCGCAGATGAGAGATGTTGATTGTATCATCTTGTAGAGTGGTTGATTGCGGTGCGGGTCCCAAGATACTGAAGGCCCCAAGAATGTCCAGATCATGAAACCTCCTCTCCAGGTGTGTTTCCAGGCCAGTTATGTAAGGGTGGATGACCTACAATGAATAAATCAACATATTTTAAGAAAGAGCCTACACCCACTGTTACCTCCGTCATTAAGGGCCAGGCCATAGTCTATTCAGGAGTATAAATTCCATTTTCTCTCATTCATAGTTTCAAAATTGGACATTTACCTCTCGCTGGGTTCTGGCTCACTGCTCCTCCCTCAGCGCTTCATGACATCTCGCCCTCTCCTATTCCTCTCCTCCTCGTGCTGGCTCCGAGTCCTTGGGGATCATCGAGGTCCTGATGGAGGCGAGGCAGGCATGATCCAGGGAGTGGAGTCTGTCCAGCCAGAGACTGAATTGTGACAGGAACCTATATATAAAAAAGAAAAGATGCTGTTAAGTATTGGTCAGACCTGCAAACAACCCTCATTTCAATGTGTGAAATCAAACAGATTTGAATAAATAGATGATAATATAGATAATAAACACATTAAGCTTACCTGCTCCTTGATTTGTAAAAAGTTGACATTTGCTTTTTGAAAGATTTTGGACAGACATGCGAGGTGGGGCAAAACATCAGCCTGGAGGTAAACTGCTGCCGCTTTATCTGTATGTAGCACAGAATGTGTAGGGTCCCTTTGCCACTGGACATCTTCTCATCTCTGCCTCCTCTGCCAAGGCTCCAAGGAATGCACTCAAGTTCCTCAGTAGGGTCTCGATGACCCTGTGCTGAAAGAGCCAGCTTGTATCCTTCACTTCCTGAAAATGTTGCAATAAAGGACAGAATGATTAGTTATGAATAGACAGAAGATAACTACAATGGTATCAAATAACTATTACCTTTATTTTCAGATCACTGACACCCAGGGTAGCCGATGCTGCCCCGAGTGTTGCAGTACGATTTGCACTGTTTCTGAAAAATAAATGAAGTTCTTAAAGGTGGTCCCTATTCACCCCCATTGAATAGGGACCCCATTCACACGCCGCCAAAATGTATATAAAATCAATGAGTGACAAGCATGGGATACAACAGACAAAACAAGCTCACATAGGCATTAAATATTTACCTGTCATCACGGCTGCCCCCTCAGTCCCAAGTCCATAGAGTTTCTCTGTTGGGAGGCCCTTCCTCAAGATTACATCCTTGATGGCTGTCACAACACAGAGTCTGCTTTGCCATCGTCAATAGAGACCAAGTCCAGGAATTGACTGAACACATGTCCCTCTTTATCCAGGTATCTGAGAGAAAGCAAAGGCAAGTATTTAGTATTAAAAGTTCATTCGGACCAAGGATGTATGCAATTCTAAAATCAGACAAAATAAATGGTCCTATAGCAGACATGCAAATGAAGCAGTCTGGACATAGAGACATCAGTGCTAGCCTGGAAGTCGGCTCCTCGATGACTCCTGCTAAGATCTCAAGCATTCCGTCAATGATACGATGAGATCTATAATTATTCCTCTGGTCAATCTGACGTTGGGAAAAGTAAAATATAAAATATTTAAAAAATGTATTCATTAATGTTAAGATTGAATTAAATTTGAAATTATGGCTAGGGGACCTTTACCTTTAATCTCTTGAAATAGTTACATCCTAGAAGCTCAGCCAGGCTCAACAGCTTTGGGTAGTTTGTGTGGGGGGCCAGTTACTTTTTTATGAGCCAGTAAAGGCCCTTGAACCCACCAATGATTGCCTCGTGCTCTAAAACAACAGTTGGCTCAGAGGAATCCATCATTGAGATGCCTGTAAATGACAAAGTTATTAAAAATGGATTTGAATATACTGAAGTTATTACAAAACGGCTGTTGAAATCAGAACCCACCAGATGAAACAAGAGGCCTGACATCTGATGCTCTCCTGGTGGTGCTTCAGTGACGTGCCGTTCCAAGTAATCTTTTCTGTATACAGTCACTCCGACCTCAAGAAAAGCTCTCTTTGCCCTGCCTTTCTTATTTGCAGCACAGTCAACAAAACATCCCTAAAAAGTAAAGCAATCATTGATCAAATTAGCTAAATATCCACAGATATACCTGTTAATTTATTCTTTTTTTGTGATTGAATTATGCACAACACAATAAGATCACATATAATAACAAGTAGCTGAGGAAATAAGAAAGAAAATGGGGGGAAAAAAAGATTATTCATGATAGAACAAATTATGCAGGTAAAAATGTAACTTACCATGCTGTGTGTGGTACAGCCAAGTCTTTGAGGCATTCTCAGCCACTCTGGATCAGTGCCTCTGTGCTTGATGTCCTGTCTACAAAGCACAGAAGAATAGAAATGAGGCCTATTTCTAAGGAAATGTGCTTTTCTGACCTGACCTGCTTCTGCATCTGTGTTTGCTGTTGTCCTCCTCTCCTATTTCTCTCTCTCCATTACCCACATCCTATCCCATCCTGACTCTCCCTAGCAGTGCTTTTAGCTCTCGCAGCAATGTGTACTGTGTAACTATATTAATAACCATATTAATTTTCACTGAACTCATTTACAGAATATAGCAGTAGAAATATAAAATATAAATAACATATGGAATGAAAATAAGATATAAAGCACATAGATATAAAGTATAAGAAATAGTTTGAAGAATACAGCCATGTACTGAGCTCATGTTAATAATAAATGAGTTACTGTATGTTCTGTACTAAAGCACAGAGAGTTGGGACCTGTTAATGATTTAAATAATTCAGGTTATATTTGTTTCATGTTAAGATGAAGTACTATCCACAATAAGCTGCTTAATTTTTCCTCACCCAAAATCTGAGATCATTTGATGTGGAATATCATTGTGTGAGTGAGTGAGAGAGCTGAAAATAGAATGATTACAATAAGGTTTATCTTCTTAACTTTGAATAGATGTTGATTACCTGAATACTGGACCTTTGTTGTCTGGGTAGTACACTGTTGAATTTATAAATGTAATCTTACACACAGATGAATACAGAAAAATAGATGAGAACAAAAAAAATGATTTAATGAATAACTGATATTTTCTCTCTTTCTTTGCCATCCTGAAGACCCCTCACTAAAAGTCCATGTTCTCCTGGATCCGTGTCACATGTTCGAGCTTCTTCAGAATGACATTTCAACAGTCAAAGTTCTGGTGAGAGAAGATCGCCAGCAGATAAGACAGCAGTACATCAAGGAGCTCCACAAGCTTCAGGAGGAGGAGGAGGGTTTGCACCTTGGAAGACTGTATTCATGCTTCAGCTGTTCAAATAAAAATAGATCTCCTCCAAACAACTTGCAATCAAACCATTTTCTTCCCATTTTAAAACCCTTTGTCCAGTTTAGATGGGAGAAGTTGATATTATGTGATATTGATCTGGGAAGACTACATTTCTAAATCATTTTTAACTGTGCTTTTATTCACAAGTTATTGATCTTATTTACTCTCCATGTATATTGATTTAAGAATGGGGCTGTGTTTAAGGTCATCATTTTGCAATGACTCTGTTCCATCCCATTTTAAGAAATGAACTGCATTAGTATTTATCAAAAGAATAAAAAGTTGTGTAAAAGTAGACTTCCTTCCCTAAGCTATTGAGTTGAGCATTAATGCACATTTTAGTCTTGTCATTTCAAATCTGAAATGTATACTCATAAGTAGACATAAAGGAGTGCATTTATATAGAAATATTTATTTAATCTGAAAAACAACATTAAAAAAAGTCTGTTTTTATAGCAGAGATTAACATGTTTACAGCTTGGTACAAAACAAACAAATAGGTGTGATTAGCTCATGTCTCGATCGACACACACTGTACGGGGGGTGAATGTTTTGATGACTCATCAGTTTTGATTTGATGAAGGATAAGAGTTATTCACAATAAGGCGTGTAGCTGACCAGCTTGACAGGCGGGCGCGGTGTAACGGTTTGTCAAGAGGCTTAAAACACGTCTCAGCTCTCAGTCTGTGGGTGTCATCACTCAGGCCATCCGGGGGAGACCTCCCTCACAGCGAGCTGTTGAAGAGAAGCAACCCGAAATCCACCCCAGAAGAACCAACAAATGCAGATGTTGTTGAAGCTCAGGTTTCTTCCTCTGTCTCTGCAGCTCTCTGGGCACCTCGACGGACCAGTCACCAATAATCCACACTGTGTCTATAGGAGAAATACAAAGGTGTTCAATTAATGCCTCAGACAAGACAAAATGTACAGTTAACTACATGTGACAGTTCAGGGTGTTTTTTTGTTATTAGCCACATCTGCAGGAATAATATTGAACAAGGTAGCTGCAGCTCATCATAATAGATGCCAGTCTTAAACACTATTTTTTCTAATACTTAAATTTTTTGGTGTGAAGCTGACACTGTCCACAGACTCCATGACTTCACGGGGTTCAATAGAAAACAAATGTCTTATAATAAATGACAAAGGGTTTTTAATTGAGGATATGCTGGCAGAGGTAGGGGCATCACTGATCATCCCCCCACTAAAAACCGCCCCTCAGCTCAGCACATCAGACACTGGAAAAACTCAAGCTATTGCCTGCCTGAGAGTGTTGGTGGAGAGGATAATACGACGTGTCAAGGAATACCATATCTGGGATGGGGTTGTTCCTCTCTCCTTGGCCGGCTCCATCAACCAACTATGGGCAGTTTGCTGCCTGTTGACGAACTACCAAGGCCCCCTGGACATCAAAGGTGACAAGCCTGTCTAGCTGGTTGGATTTAGCACATTCCCCAGTTATTAATGACAATTAATCAAATGTAATGTATACATGAATTGTATATCTGTAATGTATATTATTTTGTTTATATGTTATTTACATTACAAATCAAGAGATTAACACATGAATTGTATATATGTGATGTTCATTATTTTGTGTATGATATGTTACTTATTTACATTACAAAGTCAAGAGATTAACATTTGAATAAAAAAGAAGTAAACACAGACCCTCACATCACATATTCCTCATTTTTATCTAAAATGGGATCACAGCATGTCAAGTAGAATAACTATTTAGTGCAGCATAAAAAACAGAACTGTAGTCAGTTACACAAATACATTTTAGTTTTAATTCATTAAAAGGCACATGTAAACATTTCATTTAACATTAATTAAACAGTCTTATTTACAAGGTTATGATTTTTCACTCAACAATTCATAAACTGCATTGATAGCACATACAGTACTCAATGTTTGGACTTGAGAAACACATCCATATAGATGTTGTAATAGAACATGTCAAGCTGCTGCCTCATTGAACGAATGGTGTCTTCATCCCTCCAGACCCTCTGAACTGTGAGATCTGTGTGTGTGCGTGTCAGTTACAAAGTCACACCACTCCAGTCCGCTGATGGCAAGTTGGCCCTGAACCTGCCAGTAATATTTATGACCCTTTTTAAGTGTGGCCTGACCTCTGACTGGTGTTAGGTGCTTAACCTCAGCAACAGAATCGGTACTGCAGCATTTCACTTCCACCAGTCCAAATGGTGGAGTTTCAGTCGGGTCAAAAACTTTGCCATCTGGGCTGACACCAAGGTGAGGTGCATCAGGGTGCACAATGAAGACAAATTAAACAAATCAGAAAACTGTTTTATTATGTCAGGCTCCTGCTTCAGACCCCTTTTCATTGCCAGGGTCTGTGGCGCTCCTTTAAGAATATGCGCTGCCAGGGCTTTTGCTGAGAACTCACCACGTACATGACATGCCTCCCTGAACCTGCTGGCAGTCACTCTTGGCTTTCGTACTGAGACCCACAGCGGGCTGACAGACTGTTGCCTGGTCTCAGCTTCTATGGCAGCAGAGAGTTCGTGAGACACCTTTAGGCTCTCAAGGTGGTAATGCTGCTCATAGTCAGCAGTAAACTCAAAGTCAGCTAGAAACCTGTAGCCTTCAACAGGCAGCAGAGGGAATTCTGGGGCATTTGGATGTTTCATTATTTCCCTAGTAGCCTCTAAGGGGCACTGGTATGATAGAACTGATCCGAAGGGCACAAGACCAAATTTGGACTCCACCATGGTGAGTTCCTCAAGTCCATGAAGAATCTTACAGATCCCCAGCTGTGGCTAAATGTCTTTCAATTTCTCTCCAACAGACATCACACCCGGGTCAGGAAGGGGCCCCACCACACAAGATTATATGAGGATTCATCAGTTATATTTTGTGTGTTTTTAATAGAACTGCCAACTGCAATTGTTTGCACACCTCTGCTGGAGACTCTGCTCTTCCTCTTCCTCCCATCAAGGTCCTGACCACCTCCCCCCCCTCTCTCAGCTCCTCATCAGCAGCTTCAAAGGACAGCCCACCCTCACCCTCACCCCGCTCACTGTCCCACTCTCACTCTTACTACCAGCCAGGTACAAAGAGAACTCTCCAGACTCCACATCAGAAAAGCCAGTGGACCAGACAACATCAGTCCCAGGATCCTCAAGGTGTGTGCGTATATACATAGATATATATACATATATACTGTACATTCTATATATTTATTATTATACTAGTCTATATTATATAACATTTCATTATATTACACTATATTGTTCATATTGCACTATATTATACCATTTATTTATCATACCAAGTCACTTTAATCATCACTTGTCACTTTATCTTGTCATTCTCTTCAAATACTGTTTCAATTCTCAATTCCCCCCAGTTAACTTCAACATTCATTTTTGTACTGTATATACCCCCTGTTTTTATTTTTTATTTTTATTTTTATTTATCTCATCTATTCTGTTTAATGTGTATTTGAGCTTTCTTGTCTGTGCTGCTGTAACGCCCGAATTTCCCCTCTGGGGATCAATAAAGTATTATCCTATCCTATCCTATCCTAGATGTTTAGAATAACATTCATATGGTTGACTCACCTGAATATGCTGCATACAAGGTGGATTTTACACCTGATTTGACACCAACTTCAATTTTGGTTTCCGAACCACCATCTCATCCACTGACTCTGGCTGGATCCCCTGTTAAATGGCAACAAAGACATTTCAATTAATATAATATACAGGAAAAGATTAAAAGTTCCATTACAAAAGTTAAATTGTAGTAAGACACCAAATTGGGAGACAGTATATTGTTAGGGTTAAAATGTTTTGATTTCTTTTGACAGAAACAGAAGACATTGTGTAGTAGCCTACATCAGAATGGTGGGTGGCATAGATCAACTCTGAAAAAAACAGTCAACCTAAGATAACTTGCAAATAATCACTTTTTCCATGTCATTTTCTGGTTCAAGTCAATTACTTTATTTATTCTTTTTCAAATTGGATTTTTTTTTATAGTCGAATTAAGAATTCGTGTTAGGGGAACCGGAGCACCCGGAGTAAACCTAAATAAGAGAGACAAGGATTAAAAGGTAGAAAAGGGAAAGCTAGGGTCTAATATTAATTACTTTTCAATAAGTTGTGCAGTTGTTGTGCACTATTTATAATTTCAACAATCAACTTTATCAGCTTCAGTTTTTATAGAACTGAGGGAATAAGGTGATAAAGTGAAAGGTTTGGGGAGGGGGTGGAGCTAAAGGGGGAGATAAAAGGGGAGAAAATGAACGGTTGGTGAGGTATAGAGGGGGGGCTATTCCAAGACTTCGCAGTCACAGCAACAGAGGAATCGCTCTGGAGTATTTTTCTCCTCCTTCTTCTTGCCCTTATTTGACTTGACTCCAACTTGCTGCACTTTATTCATCCTCAGTTTCTTAAACCAGCTCCACCTATTTGACTTGACTATGACTTGTTCTTCAGAAATAGTTGGCTGAACATTATTCTTTTTCTGTTTGATGAAGATGCTCCACCACTTTGACTTCTTCTCTGCTTCTTGCTCAACAAAGCTTTCCTCTGTATTAGAAAACTCATAAAGTTCATCCATTTCCAAATGATTGCGAAGGGACGGAGTTGTGTCCATATTAATTATCCCCTGCTCTGTGTCGATCTTTTCATTGCTCCGCCACTTGACTGACTTCTTCTCTGGGACTTCACTTTTGATATCTGCATTTCTGTGGCTCCTTGAAGTGTCAATTTGTTTGCAAAGGCTTTTGAGAACATCTTTCAATGTCCTTATGACACCTTTGAACACCCCTCTGCATGCTCTGCAGTTTGGGCACTTGGCACAGGTACCAGAATGGACAACAAAGGGTTGTTTTAAATCTTTCATAGCCTTTAAGATAATGGAGTCATCGCCATTGGTGAACATATTGAGGAAAGCCTCTGCAAATGTGGGAGTAACTCTGATCGATGCGTCAGCACCAACCACTTCCCAGAAAGCCTCGCTGAAGGAGCCTTTTAAATTCTGTTCCATTTTTTCATTGTAGATTTTACTGGCCCTTCTATGACCTAAACCTAAGTTCAACTCGTTGCAAACTATATCATCAAAATACAATGAAGTGACTGTCTCTACGGAAAATCTCAGCACATCTGCATACATGCTGGTCAGCTTCTTCTTCCCCTCCATGTCCAATATGCCTCTGCTTAAATCATTTTTTTGCCTCTTAGTAAGGCTGTCAAAGAATGACTTGAATATAATACAAAAGCTATTTTTCAGTAGCATTACTTTCTCAGCAAAGTGTTCCTCTTCATCATCCATTTCCAAATGATTGCAAAGGGACGAAGTTGTGTCCATATTAATTATCCCCTGCTTTGTGTTGATCGTTATAAAGATGCTGCTTCCTTTTCCATGTTAGATGGATCCATTGTGCTTTGTTTGAGATTAGACTTTTTCTGTTGAGAGCTTTTTAAAGTTTTCTCCTTCCTTCCTTTCTTTTTGTTTGATTTCATGACTGTTCGCTATGATGGACTTCTCTGGGTTCAGTTAAAGGGATATAGTTATTCTGATAAATTTGACTGTCTGTTCACAATCTTGATCTGAAAATCCTAAATCTAATTATAAGCGAGTTATGGATTGTTACATCACACATCAAAGTGTCTACTCAACCCTGTTGACACAATGATGACGTATGTTAGCGATCGTACGCGCCTGCGCAGTTTGGCACCGGAAGTACGGCGAGGTGCGCGAAACTATGCGAGGGGATTTACAACAAAATATTATGATACCTAAACCAGCTGACTTTGTCAAGTTGTAAAACACTTCCAGGTTCGTATGGTATTAGAAACTACAGAAGTTAAGAGCACAAGTCAGTCATCAGTGGTCATATTTATAAAATGTCAAACAAGAAGACAGACTTTGAGTTAGCCTATGTGTCGTAAAATGACAAACTGGCAAGCTTAAAACAAGGATACAAGACCACTTTGTAAGAGGCCAGGGTCGTTATTAACAAGACAGAAAACTAGCAAAGTGAACCTATATGACAGGGCACATTTCATATTGTGTCTTTGGCTTGCTAGTGTTACACCCCTGTAGCTCAGTAGTCCCATGACAGCTCTCAGCTCTCCCACAGTCTTTGGTTTCTTCTCCTTTAAAGCTCTGACAGCAAGCGTATCAGCAGGGTCCATTTTGCTGCCCTCTGCAGATATACGTCCTAAATAACGAACCTCACGCTTGAAGACTTCACACTTACTTGGTTTCAACTTTATCCCATGCTGACGTAGTCGCTGTAACACTGTTCTCACATCCTCAACATGGTCCTCAAATGATTTGCTAAAGACAAGCGTGTCATCCAGGTATGGTATGAAGATCTCATCACGCAGCCCTTCCAAACATTCTTCCATACATCGCTGGAAGGCAGCTGGGGCATTCATCAAACCAAAGGGTATTCGAATCCATTCATAAAGACCCCAAGGTGTCACAAAAGCTGTCATAGGTCTGCTTTCTTTAGCCATGAAGCCCTGATGGTAAGCTTTACCTTGATCTAAGAGAGAGAACCAGGAATTTCCACCTAGGCCATCCATGATGTCTTGCACTCTGGGAATCGGTTGGCGATCAGGAAGGGTTTTCTTGTTCACTTCACGGAAGTCAATACACAGCCGCAGAGTTCCATCTTTTTTTCGTACACAAACCACTGGTGATGCATACGGTGAGTTTGACTTCTCCACCCAGCCTTGTGCGATGAGGTCATGCAAGTAATCTTTCATCTCTCTGTAAAGTGGCTTAGGTACAGAGAGGTATGTTTTTGCGACAGGTTCAGTGTCTTTCAGAGATATGCTGAGTTGCAGTTTCTCTATGCAGCCGATATCATCATCTGTTTTTGAGAATGAAGCCGACTCCTCTCTCAACATCTGGTGAGCTATCTCCTTCTCGGGTTCGCTGAGGTGGCTCAGATTCACAGGTGGGTCCCATAAATTGTCATTACTGTGTTTCTTTTCAACTCTGATGTGATTCATAGTTGCTGGAGGTGGAGGGCGGCAACCCTCTAGCATGGAAGCTGGATAAACTGCCTGAATCTGCTGCACAGTCCCAATCACAGTCCTTCCTGCCAGCACTATGTCATGGTCTGTAGGATTCTGTACACTAACAGTAATAGATGGTTTATTACCTTTTCCCACTTTTACAAGCGTGTCACAGAATTGAAGTCCCTCAGCCCAGCGTGGGTTCACATCTGGCTCAAAGATAAGTGTTGTATCTTCATCTGGTGCAGACACATTTACATGGCACTCAACTTTGACAGACATGTGTTTTGGTATGTTGATCCTGTCTTTTTTTGTCTTCACAACATATTCATGATTTTGCTCAACACTTACTTGCTGTACAAAGGCTTCTGCTTGGTTTGGCTTGAGATCAGGGAATGCTGCCCTCACTGCGTGACTGAGGCGTTCTCTGTTGTTAGAGCTGGACTGTTTTGATTCACTGTTTATAATGAGATCGATAACATTAGAGCCAATTATGGGACGAAACAGATTGTTACCTTTCATCACAAGTGTTGGAACTATAACTTCTGTGGTGACTGCTTCTCCTGGAGCTAGTCTGAAAGTAATCTTCACCCAGCCTGCATATGGGATATTCTCACCATTTGCTGCCACAATGTCAAGAGTATCTGCACTGTCCAGAATTTCAGAAATGTCTCTCAGTCTCAAGTCTGGTACGTGTTCTTGTTTCCATTGTTCATCCATTATTGTTACTTGGGAACCTGAGTCCCACAAAGCTTGAACTCTTTCATGTTGAATGTAACAGTCGATCACATATTTTTTTCCTACCAGAGGAGCCACTTTTGCTTGTTTTCTTCCTTTTGAGTGAGTGTTCACAGTCATACATGAAAATGGCACACATTTTTCTTGGTGCACAGCCCAACCATTAACTTGACATGACTTAGAACAGTAGAGTTCATTTTTACATGATGCACATTGTTTCAGTCTCATCTCTTCACCTTCTTTCCCACAGTGAGCACAGTGCTGGGACCTCTCTGTATGACTGGTCACTCCCTGTCCCGCGCGAGCGACCTTTCCCCGTTTAAAGGGTCACCTCCAACATGTCTTTGTCCTCTAGCTCGACAACCAGCCAGGAAATGCTCACTGCTGCCGCACCTGAAACAGTGTGTACAGTAGTCCTCAGCTCCCCGCTGTTGACAGCTAAAACATCTCCTCATACGTCTCTGATTTTGTGGTGGGAAGCTGCGCTGTGGGGCAAACTTTTGCTGATACTGTGCAGTCTCACCTCTCTGTCCGGGGCCAGGCGTGTACCAGTATCTCTGGGGCAATTCTTGCATCTGATGACCTGGGAACTGCTGAGCTGATGTGCCATCCAATCCTCTTGTTTGAGGCTGCTGATCTCTATACATGTACTGGGGCTGCTGCATAGACTCTCTTATCTGGGATACTTCGACTTTAAGATCTTTCAGCAAAGTCATTTCAGACCTCATTTCTTCAAGCTGAGTCAATACAGTTGAGGGAATTTTACCTGAGTTCTGTTGAGTTGATGGTTTTTCATTCTTTTCAACAGGAGCAGTGTTGGACTGGGCTGAGTGAATATTTATAGGACGTTGTTGTCCCAACAGCTTCCTTTTATTTTGGCTCTCCGTCTCATAAGCACATGCTGTGTTCATTCGCTCAAGTAACAGTTCATCAGAGATGTCAGTTTGTTCAAGGTATGGTCGAAGGTCACGTTTTATGTTATCATTTTGTAGCCCAGTTAACACAGTGTGAAGAAACATGTTCTGTACTAAACCTGGGTCATATTTGAGGCCTGACTCTGCTTCTTGTGAGGCAAACAAAATCTTTTGTCTGAGGTCAAAAGCACGAATGAGGAAGTTCTGCGGAGTTTCTTTGATGCCTTGAACTTCTGAGGTCAGCTGTTTGTAGAGTTCGGTTGCACTCTTTTCCTGGTAATGAGAACGAAGTATCCGTCTTAATGTGGGTACGGTCAAGTTAGCTTTTCCCTCTAGGTAGCTACGAATTTGCATGCCAGGGGAGATTGCTTTTATCACGGCATCCACAATCTCAGATTCTGGAACTCCTTTGCTCAGGCCATGTTCGATTTGTCGAGCTAAACTTGAAAAAGTGAGTCTCTCCTTCTGTCCAGGCTCACCAATTTAACCAGATATTTTAAAGTCTTTATGCCAAGGTGGATGACAGTGAGATGCGCTCTGTGTAGATGTTCTGCTAGAAGCCTTGTTGTTGATATCTATATTTTCTTGATCATCTGTTTTCCCGTGCCCCTGTGTTGTCGTCAACTGAAGCTGCAGAGCCTCAATTTCTTTCACTAGCCTTTCCTCTTCTTGATTTCGTTCTCTTTGTTGCTCTGTTAATTGTGTTCCTTGGGCATTTATCTGTCCTGATTTATCTTTCTTTTCAGCTACCTGGAGCTCAGAAATTGTGTCTTGTAGATGGAGTAAGTCAGACATACCTTTGTCCTCCAGTTTCTCTAACTCCGCTCTCTGGATGTGGTTTGAAATGAGTGTGATGAGTGCTGCACGACCCTTGCCAGTGACATGCTCAAATTCTGGGCCTGCGATGAAGAGATTGTCACGTAATTCCACCAAAATGGCTCTGGACAGCGCACACAATCCTCCTATTATTTCAAGCTGTAACTTCTCTAACTCTGATGAATCCATCTTTCAACAGAAGAGCTTAGGTGTCTGGGTTAAGTAGTGCCTTTGACCTTTGAGGAGTGGTAGTTGCCCTCCTAGTATGTCGTGATACCTCAGATTGCATGCACACTTTTCTCAGGTGTCGGGATACCACTGCAGCCGGTTCACCTCCTGCTCTCGATGTCTGGTAGATGTAAAAGGGCTGTACGATGCTCTGGGACATCAATCTCGAGTAGACACTGGCCCAGGCAACACACAATCCCAGCGGTGCCTCCAAATGTTACACCCCTGTACAGCGTACTGTAAGGGGAGAAATAAAGAAGAAAGAAACAAACACGTTGTTGCTGGCTTTCATTCAATGGTGTAATGAATAATATGCAATAACACATCATATTATCATTGTACAATATTATACACTTAGATGAACATACATGCACTGTTTAATACCTTTACATCTGTCATATAACAGGCTAGTATTTCTCAATATTGTATAATCTACTGCTTGTTTGATGTAAACACATTTAACTCTTTCTTAGTTGCTTTAGTAGTTATACACATACACACTTGCAGAGTGATATTTCTTTAAACTGTACCATGTAACTGTAATTGTTCAACTGACCGATACAACTTAAATAACACACTCTCAGTAGACGCACTACACGTGTCTCTATTGCTCTCTGTCTGTGTGATTCAAGCTAGCATGCACGCATCACGGCAAACACATTCATGCTTAAACTGCTTCATAAACATACTGAAATTACTTTGTATACAGAAAACATATCACTAACTTGTTCCCGGAAACTTACAACACATTTATACTTGGTTTTATTCACTTTTAACCAGTATTCTTACCTGTAAGGGGAGAAATAAAGAAGAAAGAAACAAACACCTTGTTGCTGGCTTTCATTCAATGGTGTAATGAATGACGCTCAGACAACACGCTCCCCCTGCTGGCGTAAAACCGGAAGTGTAAAACAATAACAAAAGCTTAAGACCAAACCAATCAATTACCGATATGCTTTTAAACTTAACCTTAGCAGCATGAATTAACATTAAATTATAACTAGCTTTTGAGCATTTTTAAAGGATATACAACATTTTAGAAAGACACTAGTTTTAACATGTATTATTAATTTAACTTAGTGCACAATCTTATATCCATTACATAGACAGGCTGTATAAACGTCATTGAAAGGTTCAAATAGCCTAGCCTATATTTTGCGGCTCCAGACAGATTTTTTTGGGTGGAGCTACTGGCAAAAATGTCTCTTTTGCAGACCCCTGCAATTACCCAAATAAAGAGTAAATTATCTTATTCCAGACATACTTCTTTTGTAGATGCATGTCCTGCGATGTGACTATTGCGCATGCGCACATCATGATGACGATGAAACAATATATCGTGTCGTGTGGACATTTTGGATGTGGTTGGCTACGGAACTCCACCTGGCCACAACCTCCTCCCCTAATGCTAAAGTTGATTCCGACCAGTAAAGGCGCTTTATCACGCTCTTCCTTCACAAACCAACATCCTGTGTTTTGGTTATTTTTGCAAGCGCATCCATTTTTTTCCCAATCCTTGGTCACAAGACAAAAGATTTTCAAACACAAATTAATTTTTTATCATTGTTTAATTCAAATACATACCGTTTGCCCCCATACTTGGCAGATTGTCCTGCAATTATAAGATAAACGCAGAAAAATATTTTATTTTATTTTTATGCATTAATGGACAATAATTACCACAGAACCACGGAAAGCTTTTCTTTGACTGTCAGCATTTTTAAGACGGTGTTTTTGGGTTCGCCATATCTGTACATTGCATTCTGCGTCACCATATTTCTTCGCTGCTTGGCAGTTGATTGTCGACTCTGCTAGTTTTATCACCAGCATCTTAAAGTTAGCATCAAAACTTCTTCTCATTAGTTTGTTAACTTGCACCACTTTTGAGCAGCCTTATTCGGGCCGTCACTGTGCGTCTGCATCATTCAGGCGAACTGTCACTGTTGTGAGTTTTGATTGACCGCTTTACATGTGGGGGTGTCCCAACAACTGCTGTAGTAATGCTGCAGCTCCCAGTGCAAATGGGACATCTTTTGAATTGTCTTCATGGACAATGTACTTGGTCTCTCAAAGTAGCAACACATAGCCTACAGTTTTAATCATTGACTAATTAATTATTAAAGGTTAAGATTAATAAAAAGTTATTATAAGTAAAGTGACATGGTTGTCACGTCGGGGAATATTGCTCTGCTCACCCTCCTCTCGTATTTATCCACATCAATCATGAGTGTGATTTAATAAAAAAATATTGTTTGAAGTAGTGTAGATGGCATTCAAATCTACTACGATCACGCTGATGGATCGTTTTCATTAAAAAGTGAGCGTTTGAGCTTTGATTATGCTTGATGAACTCTTTGGAACTCTTCAATATTGTTTTTTTTTTTTTCACGTTTTCAAGCTGGTCAACATCTGCTCAAGGATTTTTCATGTGTTTAGGAAAATGCTGTACCACTGATTTGCTGTGAAACAGACACAGAAAATATGAATCTACAATCAGTTATCTTAACGCACAGACTTGCGTGTGGGTGTGTGTGAAAACATAGTGTGGTGGAAGGTATTGAAGAGTGCACTTACACAAAGTGCTTCATGAAACGAAAGGTGCAGGCACTGGTCTGGCAGGGCAAAAAAAGAGCAAGATTGCAGAAAGCTGCGGCTGGGCAACAGACCCAGGTGCTCCAACTGAAGTGGATGCAGACCATCTCCTTTGGCATCTCGAGGAAAACACAGGCACATTAGTACATAGACACCAGCTTATAAAAATACAAGCAGGGGCCGTCACAATGTACACAAAAACATATGTTGACATTATTAAAACTTTGGTAAGGCCTATGTGACTTTAACCTCTGAATTCTGATGGCTGATGGGAGCTGATGGGAGCATGACCCAGAAATTACAAAAAGACATAATAATACATACTTGCTCAATCAATGTAGGTGTTCTAATGTTTTGAATGGGTCTTGAAATTCACCTGCTCTCAGCCAAATGTTGGCTGTGGTTAAGAAGTGTGTAAGTTTCACCTGACATGTAGGCAGCTCAACCAGGTTTAGACTGCAAATAAAATAATATCAACTGCTGAAACTCTGAACCCAGCTTCCTGACAAAAGTTAGTTTCAAGCTCTGGTTATGACAAAGTAACAGTGGCAAAATAATTCGGACTTAATATGGAGAGACAAGTAATAAGTGAAAGCAGCAAGCGGAATAATAACTCATGCTCATATAACTACAAATCAAGCAAATTGCATTGAGATGCTTTGATATTTTACTCATTTAGATTATTTCATTTTGAAAAAGAGGTGACAAAGATCTTTCAATGGATTCTTTCTCTTCATGTCCCTGGATGTTATCCTGAGAATTATCAGCATATGAGTAAAATCTGCTGAAAATTCTCAGGATGACAGCCAGGGACATGAGGCACAAGAATCCATTGAAATATCTGTCAGAGATTTCTTCAAAATAAAATAATCAATATGACTAAAATATCAAAGCATCTCAATGCAATTTGAGCAGAATTTACATTTATTTTTCTCAAAAACTACTACGGTTACTCATGATCTGTGAGTGCAGTCAAGAATACAGGGGTGTACATTCTGCCAGGAAGACTTTTTTTTTAAACTAATATGCTACAGATTGCTACAGGCTTGGGTGGCTCAGGCTTTCTCACCTAGCTGTGGGAGTGTCACCCACCTGGGGGAGGGGTTACTGCCCTTTGTGATTTCATGAAGGGAAAGTCTCCAAACGGTCTGTTTGAGCACACTTTTTTTTTTACTCACCAGAAAACACGATCTTGAAGAGTTACATTTGTTTTCTCCAGATCTTACCTTAACAGATTTACTATGTAGGCAACAAAAATGTCAAAATGTTTTGTTTTAAAGATTTATTTTTGGGCTTTTTGTGCCTTTAATGGATAGATAGGACAGTGGATAGAGTCGGAAATCAGGGAGAGAGAGTGGGGAACGACATGCGGGAAAGAAGCCACAGGCGGGAAGCGGCCCGCCTGCTTGAGACGACAGCCTCCATACATGGGGCGTGCGCACTAACCACTGCCCCACCAGTGCCCCAAAAATGTCAAAATGTTTTGATTTCTTTTGACAGAAACAGAAGACATTGTGTAGTAGCCTACATCAGAATGGTGGGTGGCATAGATCAACTCTGAAAAAACAGTCAACCTAAGATAACTTGCAAATAATCACTTTTTCCATGTCATTTTCTGGTTCAAGTCAATTACTTTATTTATTCTTTTTCAAATTGGATTTTTTTTTATAGTCGAATTAAGAATTCGTGTTAGGGGAACCGGAGCACCCGGAGTAAACCTAAATAAGAGAGACAAGGATTAAAAGGCAGAAAAGGGAAAGCTAGGGTCTAATATTGATTACTTTTCAACAAATTGTGCAGTTGTTGTGCACTATTTATAATTTCAACAATCAACTTTATCAGCTTCAGTTTTTATAGAACTGAGGGAATAAGGTGATAAAGTGAAAGGTTTGGGGAGGGGGTGGAGCTAAAGGGGGAGATAAAAGGGGAGAAAATGAATGGTTGGTGAGGTATAGAGGGGGGGGCTTATTCTTTTTCTGTTTGATGAAGATTTTTGATGAAGACACTTTTACTTCTCTGGGACTTCACTTTTGATATCTGCATTTCTGTGGCTCCTTGAGGGGGGAGAGCTAGATCTCATCTCTCTAACCTCTGCAGAAGGTGGTGTGTTATTTCTAACATGTTCTTCCACCATGACCTCAGGCTTCACAATTGAATCGGTGGAGGACGAAGTTGCAGGAACTTTCTCTTTCTCTGATTTATTTTTCCTCCAAATAAGAAACCTAGCCTTACACTTTGTTAGATTTTCAGCTTCCATCTCACGGGCTGAATAATACTCATCATAATACTCATCCAACCTCCGGCAGTATTCTTCATAGTCTATGCCTTCGGCTTCCCACATGGCTTCTTTCTCTTTTATCTCTTGGAGGCCTTCGAAGGCCGTCTTCATTGCATCCTGGATTAGCCATTCGGTATATTCTTCTGGGGTAATTAATGCTTCCTCTTCTTCTTTCACCATATCATTTTTGTCATTCTTCTCTTCAGATTCTCTACACATATCCTTGGTCTTGTCTTGGACAGGAGCATCAGTCTGGGTAGAGGAATTGTCTCTAGGTGCTAAAGATGCTGCTTCCACAAGGACAGAGCTCGGGTCTTCTTGCTCAGCAAAGTTTTCCTCTGTATTAGCAAACTCAAAAAGTTCATCCATTTCCAAATGATTGCAAAGGGACGGAGTTGTGTCCATATTAATTATCCCCTGCTTTGTGTCGATCGTTACAACCTCACTGGAGCACATTGAGGTGGATGGAGATGAATCTTTAGGAAGGGGAGAGCTAGATCTCATCTCTCTAACCTCTGCAGAAGGTGGTGTGTTATTTCTAACATGTTCTTCCACCATGACCTCAGGCTTCACAATTGAATCGGTGGAGGACGAAGTTGCAGGAACTTTCTCTTTCTCTGATTTATTTTTCCTCCAAATAAGAAACCTAGCCTTACACTTTGTTAGATTTTCAGCTTCCATCTCACGGGCTGAATAATACTCATCATAATACTCATCCAACCTCCGGCAGTATTCTTCATAGTCTATGCCTTCGGCTTCCCACATGGCTTCTTTCTCTTTTATCTCTTGGAGGCCTTCGAAGGCCGTCTTCATTGCATCCTGGATTAGCCATTCAGTATATTCTTCTGGGGTAATTAATGCTTCCTCGTCTTCTTTCACCATATCATTTTTGTCATTCTTCTCTTCAGATTCTCTGCACATATCCTTGGTCTTGTCTTGGACAGGAGCATCAGTCTGGGTAGAGGAATTGTCTCTAGGAGCTAAAGATGCTGCTTCCTTTTCCATGTTAGATGGATCCATTGTGCTTTGTTTGAGATTAGACTTTTTCTGTTGAGAGCTTTTTGAAGTTTTCCCCTTCCTTCCTTTCTTTTTGTTTGATTTCATGACTGTTCGCTTTGATGGACTTCTCTGGGTTCAGTTAAAGGGATATAATTATTCTGATAAATTTGACTGTCTGTTCACAATCTTGATCTGAAAATCCTAAATCTAATTATAAGCGAGTTATGGATTGTTACGTCACACATCAAAGCGTCTACTCAACCCTGTTGACACAATGATGACGTATGTTAGCGATCGTACGCGCCTGCGCAGTTTGGCACCGGAAGTACGGCGAGGTGCGCGAAACTATGCGAGGGGATTTACAACAAAATATTATGATACCTAAACCAGCTGACTTTGTCAAGTTGTAAAACACTTCCAGGTTCGTATGGTATTAGAAACTACAGAAGTTAAGAGCACAAGTCAGTCATCAGTGGTCATATTTATAAAATGTCAAACAAGAAGTCAGCCGCTCCTTGAGTTTACATGGTGAAGTGAGCCGCCCCTAAATTTCAAGTGCCCACGTATTCTGATCTTTATGGTAAATGCTCCGGACTCCAGAGCGAGCAGGAGGAACAGACAGAGAGAGCGATGAAGTCAAGTGCTAAATGTCTAGGTCTTACCATAAAACTGACTATGAGATACACGTGTATGAAACGGGAGTAAACACAATACTGTTCAGGGAATAGCTTCGGAGGTCGGGGAAGTTAGTGTGAGAATAATACTGCGAGTCTGCGGTAACTTCCGTTTTTCAAAATAAGGTGTTCACAATTAAAAAACAAAACAAAACAGTTTTTTTGGAGAAAACAATAATTATATATATTTTCTTACCTAAGTAAACAGTGATTCTGATATTGCACAGGTACTATGAAGTACTTTTACTGTGTGCTTTCTGAGAAATCCACTGTCAAAGTCCCTTATAAATCACTATAATGAGCCTTTTTTTCTGACTTTGATGTCTTGTAAAAACATTTTCCTCCATAAGTACACAATGATTCTGATATGGTTGGACTTAGTACTTCTTAGACTACATGCACAGGTACTATGAAGTACTTTTACTTACCATGAAACTTAGAATAGCCTTAACAACAACAACAACAACACAAAGCACTGTCAGTAAAATAGTGGTGGTATGAATTTCTATCACGCAAACTACTGGTGTGTATAAGGAATTATACAAACACAAGATTAATAACATACATAATCTTGAGAGTCACGTCTGTTGTATTCATTGTTGTTGTTGATGCTCTGTTTGTTTCTATCCATCTCTTTCTTTCTACATCTCCCTCTATCCCAGTTTACAAGCCCAGCCTAAATATTTAAAGCCTTTGAGCCCAGCGTAGTTTCAGCAGACGTCCGTTCAACATGAGTCCGGTTCTGCTTGCGGTTTCTGACTCCTAAACGCAGTTTTTTTCTTGCCACTGTAACTTCGCTAAATGTTGCTTAGTGCTCACATTTCAGACAGTCGAGCAAAATATAAGAAGGTAAAAACAACTGAATGATATGTAAAAAGCCAAAAATGAGTTTTATTTTGCAGAAATTACACAGAAACTTTATGGACACAAGCAGCCCTTTCCATTCATTCAGACTCAAAATAAAACAACAATTTAAACTTTTGTTTAACGGTTTCACTGAAGACATTTGATTGATTTATAAAGAGTGAAACAGAAGTGCGGATGTATAAATGTGTGTTGTACACATATTCGTCTGCCTGTGTCTTCCCTCTCACATGAAGGGTGTGGGGGTCTCTCAGCAAAGGGAGCTGATCTCGCTCTTGCTGCAGCCCCACTTGCAGCAGGCGTTGGACAGGCCCACCACCACGTCCCGGCCCTTGCGGTCAGCCTTGCGAAGGGCTTCCAGGATCTCCTCTGTGATGAAAGAACGGGCCTTCCTGCTAAACACGTCCCCCTGGTTGTCTCTGGGTGTGATGCTTAAATCTCTGGTCCCCTGGAGGAGACCCTCCACCACAAAGTTGTGACTCACGCCCTCTGAGGATTCATCCTGACGGGAGCTGAATGGGTCCTCTGAAGAATCTGCTGCACGGAAACAAGAGGAAGCGTCATAAAACATGCAGGCTTCTCTAATACAGGGGAAACAGTTTAATCATTTTCTGTATAAAATCAAATGTAGAAATGATGGAGCATGTGAGTGACACAAGCCGGAGGGACATGGGTAAGTTTACTGAATTATGTCCTGAAGTTGTACATTCATTTTATAGTATATAGTACAGTATAGTACCTGCCCAGTGTTTCCGAGTGCATACATAACAATAATAATAATAATAATAGAATGTACATAAGATCGGGGTATTAGATTTGTTTATTCAAATATAACATAAATAAATATAAATAATAAATCCAAATAATAGCATAACATGTTTCCCCTTTGGCATCTTACTACAGACTGTGACAGCCTGACAGAAAGCCAGTTGTGCCTTACTTTCAAATTATATACAGAGCGCTCATTTGACTGCTCCACAGCCTACTTGTTGCAAAGTTTGCAAGATGTGTTTGAACATTTTATTTTATGGGGCTTTCTGAAAAAATATTCCAATGCCCTATTACATGAGAAGGCCTCAGGATGGGGTCCGTTTATGGAGATCCTCAGGCAGGCAGCCAGGTGTTCACCTTGAAGCTGGTTTCAGGTCTGTTTTCACCTGAGGATAAAGCAAAGAAAATACCACAAACTGCACTAATATGAAGAAAATGCATGATTATTTGTTGTCCTGTTCAAGGTCATGCTCTTACCCTGTTCACCGTTGAGAAATCACGTTGTAATTGACACAGGAAACGGGTAAAACAAGTGCAATGCCTGCAAGGAGGCTCAGACAGGGGTAGAGGTTGGTCCACTCATCAAACTCGCTTGCCAGCAGACTCATGATCTCCTGGTTATTGTTCTTGAAACAACATTTGGTTTACCAAGGCATTAGTCTATGTGTGTGTATTGTGAACTGTAGTTGATTGTAGTCAGAATCAGCTTAATTGACCCACCGTGAATGCCCCAGGAAGGACATGATTTTTGAACGAGGACCACTCCTGCAGGACCTCATTCTCATGTTCAGGGCAACATTTCCTGCGAGTCCGCAGATGAGAGATGTTGATTGTATCATCTTGTAGAGTGGTTGATTGCGGTGCGGGTCCCAAGATACTGAAGGCCCCAAGAATGTCCAGATCATGAAACCTCCTCTCCAGGTGTGTTTCCAGGCCAGTTATGTAAGGGTGGATGACCTACAATGAATAAATCAACATATTTTTAGAAAGAGCCTACACCCACTGTTACCTCCGTCATTAAGGGCCAGGCCATAGTCTATTCAGGAGTATAAATTCCATTTTCTCTCATTCATAGTTTCAAAATTGGACATTTACCTCTCGCTGGGTTCTGGCTCACTGCTCCTCCCTCAGCGCTTCATGACATCTCGCCCTCTCCTATTCCTCTCCTCCTTGTGCTGGCTCCGAGTCCTTGGGGATCATCGAGGTCCTGATGGAGGCGAGGCAGGCATGATCCAGGGAGTGGAGTCTGTCCAGCCAGAGACTGAATTGTGACAGGAACCTATATATAAAAAAGAAAAGATGCTGTTAAGTATTGGTCAGACCTGCAAACAACCCTCATTTCAATGTGTGAAATCAAAAAGATTTTAATAAATAGATGATAATATAGATAATAAACACATTAAGCTTACCTGCTCCTTGATTTGTAAAAAGTTGACATTTGCTTTTTGAAAGATTTTGGACAGACATGCGAGGTGGGGCAAAACATCAGCCTGGAGGTAAACTGCTGCCGCTTTATCTGTATGTAGCACAGAATGTGTAGGGTCCCTTTGCCACTGGACATCTTCTCATCTCTGCCTCCTCTGCCAAGGCTCCAAGGAATGCACTCAAGTTCCTCAGTAGGGTCTCGATGACCCTGTGCTGAAAGAGCCAGCTTGTATCCTTCACTTCCTGAAAATGTTGCAATAAAGGACAGAATGATTAGTTATGAATAGACAGAAGATAACTACAATGGTATCAAATAACTATTACCTTTATTTTCAGATCACTGACACCCAGGGTAGCCGATGCTGCCCCGAGTGTTGCAGTACGATTTGCACTGTTTCTGAAAAATAAATGAAGTTCTTAAAGGTGGTCCCTATTCACCCCCATTGAATAGGGACCCCATTCACACGCCGCCAAAATGTATATAAAATCAATGAGTGACAAGCATGGGATACAACAGACAAAACAAGCTCACATAGGCATTAAATATTTACCTGTCATCACGGCTGCCCCCTCAGTCCCAAGTCCATAGAGTTTCTCTGTTGGGAGGCCCTTCCTCAAGATTACATCCTTGATGGCTGTCACAACACAGAGTCTGCTTTGCCATCGTCAATAGAGACCAAGTCCAGGAATTGACTCAACACATGTCCCTCTTTATCCAGGTATCTGAGAGAAAGCAAAGGCAAGTATTTAGTATTAAAAGTTCATTCGGACCAAGGATGTATGCAATTCTAAAATCAGACAAAATAAATGGTCCTATAGCAGACATGCAAATGAAGCAGTCTGGACATAGAGACATCAGTGCTAGCCTGGAAGTCGGCTCCTCGATGACTCCTGCTAAGATCTCAAGCATTCCGTCAATGATACGATGAGATCTATAATTATTCCTCTGGTCAATCTGACGTTGGGAAAAGTAAAATATAAAATATTTAAAAAATGTATTCATTAATGTTAAGATTGAATTAAATTTGAAATTATGGCTAGGGGACCTTTACCTTTAATCTCTTGAAATAGTTACATCCTAGAAGCTCAGCCAGGCTCAACAGCTTTGGGTAGTTTGTGTGGGGGGCCAGTTACTTTTTTATGAGCCAGTAAAGGCCCTTGAACCCACCAATGATTGCCTCGTGCTCTAAAACAACAGTTGGCTCAGAGGAATCCATCATTGAGATGCCTGTAAATGACAAAGTTATTAAAAATGGATTTGAATATACTGAAGTTATTACAAAACGGCTGTTGAAATCAGAACCCACCAGATGAAACAAGAGGCCTGACATCTGATGCTCTCCTGGTGGTGCTTCAGTGACGTGCCGTTCCAAGTAATCTTTTCTGTATACAGTCACTCCGACCTCAAGAAAAGCTCTCTTTGCCCTGCCTTTCTTATTTGCAGCACAGTCAACAAAACATCCCTAAAAAGTAAAGCAATCATTGATCAAATTAGCTAAATATCCACAGATATACCTGTTAATTTATTCTTTTTTTGTGATTGAATTATGCACAACACAATAAGATCACATATAATAACAAGTAGCTAAGGAAATAAGAAAGAAAATGGGGGGAAAAAAAGATTATTCATGATAGAACAAATTATGCAGGTAAAAATGTAACTTACCATGCTGTGTGTGGTACAGCCAAGTCTTTGAGGCATTCTCAGCCACTCTGGATCAGTGCCTCTGTGCTTGATGTCCTGTCTACAAAGCACAGAAGAATAGAAATGAGGCCTATTTCTAAGGAAATGTGCTTTTCTGACCTGACCTGCTTCTGCATCTGTGTTTGCTGTTGTCCTCCTCTCCTATTTCTCTCTCTCCATTACCCACATCCTATCCCATCCTGACTCTCCCTAGCAGTGCTTTTAGCTCTCGCAGCAATGTGTACTGTGTAACTATATTAATAACCATATTAATTTTCACTGAACTCATTTACAGAATATAGCAGTAGAAATATAAAATATAAATAACATATGGAATGAAAATAAGATATAAAGCACATAGATATAAAGTATAAGAAATAGTTTGAAGAATACAGCCATGTACTGAGCTCATGTTAATAATAAATGAGTTACTGTATGTTCTGTACTAAAGCACAGAGAGTTGGGACCTGTTAATGATTTAAATAATTCAGGTTATATTTGTTTCATGTTAAGATGAAGTACTATCCACAATAAGCTGCTTAATTTTTCCTCACCCAAAATCTGAGATCATTTGATGTGGAATATCATTGTGTGAGTGAGTGAGAGAGCTGAAAATAGAATGATTACAATAAGGTTTATCTTCTTAACTTTGAATAGATGTTGATTACCTGAATACTGGACCTTTGTTGTCTGGGTAGTACACTGTTGAATTTATAAATGTAATCTTACACACAGATGAATACAGAAAAATAGATGAGAACAAAAAAAATGATTTAATGAATAACTGATATTTTCTCTCTTTCTTTGCCATCCTGAAGACCCCTCACTAAAAGTCCATGTTCTCCTGGATCCGTGTCACATGTTCGAGCTTCTTCAGAATGACATTTCAACAGTCAAAGTTCTGGTGAGAGAAGATCGCCAGCAGATAAGACAGCAGTACATCAAGGAGCTCCACAAGCTTCAGGAGGAGGAGGAGGGTTTGCACCTTGGAAGACTGTATTCATGCTTCAGCTGTTCAAATAAAAATAGATCTCCTCCAAACAACTTGCAATCAAACCATTTTCTTCCCATTTTAAAACCCTTTGTCCAGTTTAGATGGGAGAAGTTGATATTATGTGATATTGATCTGGGAAGACTACATTTCTAAATCATTTTTAACTGTGCTTTTATTCACAAGTTATTGATCTTATTTACTCTCCATGTATATTGATTTAAGAATGGGGCTGTGTTTAAGGTCATCATTTTGCAATGACTCTGTTCCATCCCATTTTAAGAAATGAACTGCATTAGTATTTATCAAAAGAATAAAAAGTTGTGTAAAAGTAGACTTCCTTCCCTAAGCTATTGAGTTGAGCATTAATGCACATTTTAGTCTTGTCATTTCAAATCTGAAATGTATACTCATAAGTAGACATAAAGGAGTGCATTTATATAGAAATATTTATTTAATCTGAAAAACAACATTAAAAAAAGTTACGGGGGGTGAATGTTTTGATGACTCATCAGTTTTGATTTGATGAAGGATAAGAGTTATTCACAATAAGGCGTGTAGCTGACCAGCTTGACAGGCGGGCGCGGTGTAACGGTTTGTCAAGAGGCTTAAAACACGTCTCAGCTCTCAGTCTGTGGGTGTCATCACTCAGGCCATCCGGGGGAGACCTCCCTCACAGCGAGCTGTTGAAGAGAAGCAACCGAAATCCACCCCAGAAGAACCAACAAATGCAGATGTTGTTGAAGCTCAGGTTTCTTCCTCTGTCTCTGCAGCTCTCTGGGCACCTCGACGGACCAGTCACCAATAATCCACACTGTGTCTATAGGAGAAATACAAAGGTGTTCAATTAATGCCTCAGACAAGACAAAATGTACAGTTAACTACATGTGACAGTTCAGGGTGTTTTTTTTGTTATTGGCAAATCTGCAGGAATAATATTGAACAAGGTAGCTGCAGCTCATCATAATAGATGCCAGTCTTAAACACTATTTTTTCTAATACTTAAATTTTTTGGTGTGAAGCTGACACTGTCCACAGACTCCATGACTTCACGGGGTTCAATAGAAAACAAATGTCTTATAATAAATGACAAAGGGTTTTTAATTGAGGATATGCTGGCAGAGGTAGGGGCATCACTGATCATCCCCCCACTAAAAACCGCCCCTCAGCTCAGCACATCAGACACTGGAAAAACTCAAGCTATTGCCTGCCTGAGAGTGTTGGTGGAGAGGATAATACGACGTGTCAAGGAATACCATATCTGGGATGGGGTTGTTCCTCTCTCCTTGGCCGGCTCCATCAACCAACTATGGGCAGTTTGCTGCCTGTTGACGAACTACCAAGGCCCCCTGGACATCAAAGGTGACAAGCCTGTCTAGCTGGTTGGATTTAGCACATTCCCCAGTTATTAATGACAATTAATCAAATGTAATGTATACATGAATTGTATATCTGTAATGTATATTATTTTGTTTATATGTTATTTACATTACAAATCAAGAGATTAACACATGAATTGTATATATGTGATGTTCATTATTTTGTGTATGATATGTTACTTATTTACATTACAAAGTCAAGAGATTAACATTTGAATAAAAAAGAAGTAAACACAGACCCTCACATCACATATTCCTCATTTTTATCTAAAATGGGATCACAGCATGTCAAGTAGAATAACTATTTAGTGCAGCATAAAAAACAGAACTGTAGTCAGTTACACAAATACATTTTAGTTTTAATTCATTAAAAGGCACATGTAAACATTTCATTTAACATTAATTAAACAGTCTTATTTACAAGGTTATGATTTTTCACTCAACAATTCATAAACTGCATTGATAGCACATACAGTACTCAATGTTTGGACTTGAGAAACACATCCATATAGATGTTGTAATAGAACATGTCAAGCTGCTGCCTCATTGAACGAATGGTGTCTTCATCCCTCCAGACCCTCTGAACTGTGAGATCTGTGTGTGTGCGTGTCAGTTACAAAGTCACACCACTCCAGTCCGCTGATGGCAAGTTGGCCCTGAACCTGCCAGTAATATTTATGACCCTTTTTAAGTGTGGCCTGACCTCTGACTGGTGTTAGGTGCTTAACCTCAGCAACAGAATCGGTACTGCAGCATTTCACTTCCACCAGTCCAAATGGTGGAGTTTCAGTCGGGTCAAAAACTTTGCCATCTGGGCTGACACCAAGGTGAGGTGCATCAGGGTGCACAATGAAGACAAATTAAACAAATCAGAAAACTGTTTTATTATGTCAGGCTCCTGCTTCAGACCCCTTTTCATTGCCAGGGTCTGTGGCGCTCCTTTAAGAATATGCGCTGCCAGGGCTTTTGCTGAGAACTCACCACGTACATGACATGCCTCCCTGAACCTGCTGGCAGTCACTCTTGGCTTTCGTACTGAGACCCACAGCGGGCTGACAGACTGTTGCCTGGTCTCAGCTTCTATGGCAGCAGAGAGTTCGTGAGACACCTTTAGGCTCTCAAGGTGGTAATGCTGCTCATAGTCAGCAGTAAACTCAAAGTCAGCTAGAAACCTGTAGCCTTCAACAGGCAGCAGAGGGAATTCTGGGGCATTTGGATGTTTCATTATTTCCCTAGTAGCCTCTAAGGGGCACTGGTATGATAGAACTGATCCGAAGGGCACAAGACCAAATTTGGACTCCACCATGGTGAGTTCCTCAAGTCCATGAAGAATCTTACAGATCCCCAGCTGTGGCTAAATGTCTTTCAATTTCTCTCCAACAGACATCACACCCGGGTCAGGAAGGGGCCCCACCACACAAGATTATATGAGGATTCATCAGTTATATTTTGTGTGTTTTTAATAGAACTGCCAACTGCAATTGTTTGCACACCTCTGCTGGAGACTCTGCTCTTCCTCTTCCTCCCATCAAGGTCCTGACCACCTCCCCCCCCTCTCTCAGCTCCTCATCAGCAGCTTCAAAGGACAGCCCACCCTCACCCTCACCCCGCTCACTGTCCCACTCTCACTCTTACTACCAGCCAGGTACAAAGAGAACTCTCCAGACTCCACATCAGAAAAGCCAGTGGACCAGACAACATCAGTCCCAGGATCCTCAAGGTGTGTGCGTATATACATAGATATATATACATATATACTGTACATTCTATATATTTATTATTATACTAGTCTATATTATAAAACATTTCATTATATTACACTATATTGTTCATATTGCACTATATTATACCATTTATTTATCATACCAAGTCACTTTAATCATCACTTGTCACTTTATCTTGTCATTCTCTTCAAATACTGTTTCAATTCTCAATTCCCCCCAGTTAACTTCAACATTCATTTTTGTACTGTATATACCCCCTGTTTTTATTTTTTATTTTTATTTTTATTTATCTCATCTATTCTGTTTAATGTGTATTTGAGCTTTCTTGTCTGTGCTGCTGTAACGCCCGAATTTCCCCTCTGGGGATCAATAAAGTATTATCCTATCCTATCCTATCCTAGATGTTTAGAATAACATTCATATGGTTGACTCACCTGAATATGCTGCATACAAGGTGGATTTTACACCTGATTTGACACCAACTTCAATTTTGGTTTCCGAACCACCATCTCATCCACTGACTCTGGCTGGATCCCCTGTTAAATGGCAACAAAGACATTTCAATTAATATAATATACAGGAAAAGATTAAAAGTTCCATTACAAAAGTTAAATTGTAGTAAGACACCAAATTGGGAGACAGTATATTGTTAGGGTTAAAATGTTTTGATTTCTTTTGACAGAAACAGAAGACATTGTGTAGTAGCCTACATCAGAATGGTGGGTGGCATAGATCAACTCTGAAAAAACAGTCAACCTAAGATAACTTGCAAATAATCACTTTTTCCATGTCATTTTCTGGTTCAAGTCAATTACTTTATTTATTCTTTTTCAAATTGGATTTTTTTTTATAGTCGAATTAAGAATTCGTGTTAGGGGAACCGGAGCACCCGGAGTAAACCTAAATAAGAGAGACAAGGATTAAAAGGTAGAAAAGGGAAAGCTAGGGTCTAATATTAATTACTTTTCAATAAGTTGTGCAGTTGTTGTGCACTATTTATAATTTCAACAATCAACTTTATCAGCTTCAGTTTTTATAGAACTGAGGGAATAAGGTGATAAAGTGAAAGGTTTGGGGAGGGGGTGGAGCTAAAGGGGGAGATAAAAGGGGAGAAAATGAACGGTTGGTGAGGTATAGAGGGGGGGCTATTCCAAGACTTCGCAGTCACAGCAACAGAGGAATCGCCATGGAGTATTTTTCTCCTCCTTCTTCTTGCCCTTATTTGACTTGACTCCAACTTGCTGCACTTTATTCATCCTCAGTTTCTTAAACCAGCTCCACCTATTTGACTTGACTCTGACTTGTTCGTCAGAAGTTGGCTGCACATTATTCTTTTTCTGTTTGAAGAAAATGCTCCACCACTTTGACTTCTTCTCTGCTTCTTGCTCAACAAAGTTTTCCTCTGTATTAGCAAACTCATAAAGTTCATCCATTTCCAAATGATTGCAAAGGGACGGAGTTGTGTCCATATTAATTATCCCCTGCTTTGTGTCGATCTTTTCATTGCTCCGCCACTTGACTGACTTCTTCTCTGGGACTTCACTTTTGATATCTGCATTTCTGTGGCTCCTTGAAGTGTCAATTTGTTTGCAAAGGCTTTTGAGAACATCTTTCAATGTCCTTATGACACCTTTGAACACCCCTCTGCATGCTCTGCAGTTTGGGCACTTGGCACAGGTACCAGCATGGACAACAAAGGGTTGTTTTAAATCTTTCATAGCCTTTAAGATAATGGAGTCATCGCCATTGGTGAACATATTGAGGAAAGCCTCTGCAAATGTGGGAGTAACTCTGATCGATGCGTCAGCACCAACCACTTCCCAGAAAGCCTCGCTGAAGGAGCCTTTTAAATTCTGTTCCATTTTTTCATTGTAGATTTTACTGGCCCTTCTATGACCTAAACCTAAGTTCAACTCGTTGCAAACGATATCATGAAAATACAGTGGAGCGACTGTCTCTACGGAAAATCTCAGCACATCTGCATACATGCTGGTCAGCTTCTTTTTCCCGTCCATGTCCAATATGCCTCTGCTTAAATCATTTTTTTGCCTCTTAGTAAGGCTGTCAAAGAATGACTTGAATATAATACAAAAGCTATTTTTCAGTAGCATTACTTTCTCAGCAAAGTGTTCCTCTTCATCATCCATTTCCAAATGATTGCAAAGGGACGGAGTTGTGTCCATATTAATTATCCCCTGCTCTGTGTCGATCTTTTCATTGCTCCGCCACTTGACTGACTTCTTCTCTGGGACTTCACTTTTGATATCTGCATTTCTGTGGCTCCTTGAAGTGTCAATTTGTTTGCAAAGGCTTTTGAGAACATCTTTCAATGTCCTTATGACACCTTTGAACACCCCTCTGCATGCTCTGCAGTTTGGGCACTTGGCACAGGTACCAGAATGGACAACAAAGGGTTGTTTTAAATCTTTCATAGCCTTTAAGATAATGGAGTCATCGTCATTGGTGAACATATTGAGGAAAGCCTCTGCAAATGTGGGAGTAACTCTGATCGATGCGTCAGCACCAACCACTTCCCAGAAAGCCTCGCTGAAGGAGCCTTTTAAATTCTGTTCCATTTTTTCATTGTAGATTTTACTGGCCCTTCTATGACCTAAACCTAAGTTCAACTCGTTGCAAACGATATCATGAAAATACAGTGGAGCGACTGTCTCTACGGAAAATCTCAGCACATCTGCATACATGCTGGTCAGCTTCTTCTTCCCCTCCATGTCCAATATGCCTCTGCTTAAATCATTTTTTTGCCTCTTAGTAAGGCTGTCAAAGAATGACTTGAATATAATACAAAAGCTATTTTTCAGTAGCATTACTTTCTCAGCAAAGTGTTCCTCTTCATCATCCATTTCCAAATGATTGCAAAGGGACGGAATTGTGTCCATATTAATTATCCCCTGCTTTGTGTCGATCGTTACAACCTCACTGGAGCACATTGAGGTGGATGGAGATGAATCTTTAGGAAGGGGAGAGCTAAATCTCATCTCTCTAACCTCTGCAGAAGGTGGTGTGTTATTTCTAACATGTTCTTCCACCATGACCTCAGGCTTCACAAATGAATCGGTGGAGGACGAAGTTGAAGGAACTTTCTCTTTCTCTGATTCATTTTGCTTCCAAATAAGAAACCTAGCCTTACACTCTGTTTGATTTTCAGCTTCCATGTCGCGGGCTGAAAAATACTCATCAGAATACTCATCCAACCTCCGGCAGTATTCTTCATAGTCTATGCCTTTGGCTTCCCACATGGCTTCTTTCTCGTCTATCTCTTGGAGGCCTTCTAAGGCCGTCTTCATTGCGTCCTGGAGGAGCCATACGGCATATTCATCTGCGTCAATTTCTGCTTCCTCTTCTTCTTCCACCATATAATTTTTGTCATTCTTCTCTTCAGATTCTCTACACATATCCTTGGTCTTGTCTTGGACAGGAGCATCAGTCTGGGTAGAGGAATTGTCTCTAGGTGCTAAAGATGCTGCTTCCACAAGGACAGAGCTCGGGTCTTCTTGCTCAGCAAAGTTTTCCTCTGTATTAGCAAACTCAAAAAGTTCATCCATTTCCAAATGATTGCAAAGGGACGGAGTTGTGTCCATATTAATTATCCCCTGCTTTGTGTCGATCGTTACAACCTCACTGGAGCACATTGAGGTGGATGGAGATGAATCTTTAGGAAGGGGAGAGCTAAATCTCATCTCTCTAACCTCTGCAGAAGGTGGTGTGTTATTTCTAACATGTTCTTCCACCATGACCTCAGGCTTCACAAATGAATCGGTGGAGGACGAAGTTGAAGGAACTTTCTCTTTCTCTGATTCATTTTGCTTCCAAATAAGAAACCTAGCCTTACACTCTGTTTGATTTTCAGCTTCCATGTCGCGGGCTGAAAAATACTCATCAGAATACTCATCCAACCTCCGGCAGTATTCTTCATAGTCTATGCCTTTGGCTTCCCACATGGCTTCTTTCTCGTCTATCTCTTGGAGGCCTTCTAAGGCCGTCTTCATTGCGTCCTGGAGGAGCCATACGGCATATTCATCTGCGTCAATTTCTGCTTCCTCTTCTTCTTCCACCATATAATTTTTGTCATTCTTCTCTTCAGATTCTCTACACATATCCTTGGTCTTGTCTTGGACAGGAGCATCAGTCTGGGTAGAGGAATTGTCTCTAGGTGCTAAAGATGCTGCTTCCACAAGGGCAGAGCTCGGGTCTTCTTGCTCAGCAAAGTTTTCCTCTGTATTAGCAAACTCAAAAAGTTCATCCATTTCCAAATGATTGCAAAGGGACGGAGTTGTGTCCAAATTAATTATCCCCTGCTTTGTGTCGATCGTTACAACCTCACTGGAGCACATTGAGGTGGATGGAGATGAATCTTTAGGAAGGGGAGAGCTAAATCTCATCTCTCTAACCTCTGCAGAAGGTGGTGTGTTATTTCTAACATGTTCTTCCACCATGACCTCAGGCTTCACAATTGAATCGGTGGAGGACGAAGTTGCAGGAACTTTCTCTTTCTCTGATTTATTTTTCCTCCAAATAAGAAACCTAGCCTTACACTTTGTTAGATTTTCAGCTTCCATCTCACGGGCTGAATAATACTCATCATAATACTCATCCAACCTCCGGCAGTATTCTTCATAGTCTATGCCTTCGGCTTCCCACATGGCTTCTTTCTCTTTTATCTCTTGGAGGCCTTCGAAGGCCGTCTTCATTGCATCCTGGATTAGCCATTCGGTATATTCTTCTGGGGTAATTAATGCTTCCTCGTCTTCTTTCACCATATCATTTTTGTCTCTAGGAGCTAAAGATGCTGCTTCCTTTTCCATGTTAGATGGATCCATTGTGCTTTGTTTGAGATTAGACTTTTTCTGTTGAGAGCTTTTTGAAGTTTTCCCCTTCCTTCCTTTCTTTTTGTTTGATTTCATGACTGTTCGCTTTGATGAACTTCTCTGGGTTCAGTTAAAGGGATATAGTTATTCTGATAAATTTGACTGTCTGTTCACAATCTTGATCTGAAAATCCTAAATCTAATTATAAGCGAGTTATGGATTGTTACGTCACACATCAAAGCGTCTACTCAACCCTGTTGACACAATGATGACGTATGTTAGCGATCGTACGCGCCTGCGCAGTTTGGCACCGGAAGTACGGCGAGGTGCGCGAAACTATGCGAGGGGATTTACAACAAAATATTATGATACCTAAACCAGCTGACTTTGTCAAGTTGTAAAACACTTCCAGGTTCGTATGGTATTAGAAACTAGAGAAGTTAAGAGCACAAGTCAGTCATCAGTGGTCATATTTATAAAATGTCAAACAAGAAGTCAGCCGCTCCTTGAGTTTACATGGTGAAGTGAGCCGCCCCTAAATTTCAAGTGCCCACGTATTCTGATCTTTATGGTAAATGCTCCGGACTCCAGAGCGAGCAGGAGGAACAGACAGAGAGAGCGATGAAGTCAAGTGCTAAATGTCTAGGTCTTACCATAAAACTGACTATGAGATACACGTGTATGAAACGGGAGTAAACACAATACTGTTCAGGGAATAGCTTCGGAGGTCGGGGAAGTTAGTGTGAGAATAATACTGCGAGTCTGCGGTAACTTCCGTTTTTCAAAATAAGGTGTTCACAATTAAAAAACAAAACAAAACAGTTTTTTTGGAGAAAACAATAATTATATATATTTTCTTACCTAAGTAAACAGTGATTCTGATATTGCACAGGTACTATGAAGTACTTTTACTGTGTGCTTTCTGAGAAATCCACTGTCAAAGTCCCTTATAAATCACTATAATGAGCCTTTTTTTCTGACTTTGATGTCTTGTAAAAACATTTTCCTCCATAAGTACACAATGATTCTGATATGGTTGGACTTAGTACTTCTTAGACTACATGCACAGGTACTATGAAGTACTTTTACTTACCATGAAACTTAGAATAGCCTTAACAACAACAACAACAACACAAAGCACTGTCAGTAAAATAGTGGTGGTATGAATTTCTATCACGCAAACTACTGGTGTGTATAAGGAATTATACAAACACAAGATTAATAACATACATAATCTTGAGAGTCACGTCTGTTGTATTCATTGTTGTTGTTGATGCTCTGTTTGTTTCTATCCATCTCTTTCTTTCTACATCTCCCTCTATCCCAGTTTACAAGCCCAGCCTAAATATTTAAAGCCTTTGAGCCCAGCGTAGTTTCAGCAGACGTCCGTTCAACATGAGTCCGGTTCTGCTTGCGGTTTCTGACTCCTAAACGCAGTTTTTTTCTTGCCACTGTAACTTCGCTAAATGTTGCTTAGTGCTCACATTTTAGACAGTCGAGCAAAATATAAGAAGGTAAAAACAACTGAATGATATGTAAAAAGCCAAAAATGAGTTTTATTTTGCAGAAATTACACAGAAACTTTATGGACACAAGCAGCCCTTTCCATTCATTCAGACTCAAAATAAAACAACAATTTAAACTTTTGTTTAACGGTTTCACTGAAGACATTTGATTGATTTATAAAGAGTGAAACAGAAGTGCGGATGTATAAATGTGTGTTGTACACATATTCGTCTGCCTGTGTCTTCCCTCTCACATGAAGGGTGTGGGGGTCTCTCAGCAAAGGGAGCTGATCTCGCTCTTGCTGCAGCCCCACTTGCAGCAGGCGTTGGACAGGCCCACCACCACGTCCCGGCCCTTGCGGTCAGCCTTGCGAAGGGCTTCCAGGTTCTCCTCTGTGATGAAAGAACGGGCCTTCCTGCTAAACACGTCCCCCTGGTTGTCTCTGGGTGTGATGCTTAAATCTCTGGTCCCCTGGAGGAGACCCTCCACCACAAAGTTGTGACTCACGCCCTCTGAGGATTCATCCTGACGGGAGCTGAATGGGTCCTCTGAAGAATCTGCTGCACGGAAACAAGAGGAAGCGTCATAAAACATGCAGGCTTCTCTAATACAGGGGAAACAGTTTAATCATTTTCTGTATAAAATCAAATGTAGAAATGATGGAGCATGTGAGTGACACAAGCCGGAGGGACATGGGTAAGTTTACTGAATTATGTCCTGAAGTTGTACATTCATTTTATAGTATATAGTACAGTATAGTACCTGCCCAGTGTTTCCGAGTGCATACATAACAATAATAATAATAATAATAGAATGTTCATAAGATCGGGGTATTAGATTTGTTTATTCAAATATAACATAAATAAATATAAATAATAAATCCAAATAATAGCATAACATGTTTCCCCTTTGGCATCTTACTACAGACTGTGACAGCCTGACAGAAAGCCAGTTGTGCCTTACTTTCAAATTATATACAGAGCGCTCATTTGACTGCTCCACAGCCTACTTGTTGCAAAGTTTGCAAGATGTGTTTGAACATTTTATTTTATGGGGCTTTCTGAAAAAATATTCCAATGCCCTATTACATGAGAAGGCCTCAGGATGGGGTCCGTTTATGGAGATCCTCAGGCAGGCAGCCAGGTGTTCACCTTGAAGCTGGTTTCAGGTCTGTTTTCACCTGAGGATAAAGCAAAGAAAATACCACAAACTGCACTAATATGAAGAAAATGCATGATTATTTGTTGTCCTGTTCAAGGTCATGCTCTTACCCTGTTCACCGTTGAGAAATCACGTTGTAATTGACACAGGAAACGGGTAAAACAAGTGCAATGCCTGCAAGGAGGCTCAGACAGGGGTAGAGGTTGGTCCACTCATCAAACTCGCTTGCCAGCAGACTCATGATCTCCTGGTTATTGTTCTTGAAACAACATTTGGTTTACCAAGGCATTAGTCTATGTGTGTGTATTGTGAACTGTAGTTGATTGTAGTCAGAATCAGCTTAATTGACCCACCGTGAATGCCCCAGGAAGGACATGATTTTTGAACGAGGACCACTCCTGCAGGACCTCATTCTCATGTTCAGGGCAACATTTCCTGCGAGTCCGCAGATGAGAGATGTTGATTGTATCATCTTGTAGAGTGGTTGATTGCGGTGCGGGTCCCAAGATACTGAAGGCCCCAAGAATGTCCAGATCATGAAACCTCCTCTCCAGGTGTGTTTCCAGGCCAGTTATGTAAGGGTGGATGACCTACAATGAATAAATCAACATATTTTTAGAAAGAGCCTACACCCACTGTTACCTCCGTCATTAAGGGCCAGGCCATAGTCTATTCAGGAGTATAAATTCCATTTTCTCTCATTCATAGTTTCAAAATTGGACATTTACCTCTCGCTGGGTTCTGGCTCACTGCTCCTCCCTCAGCGCTTCATGACATCTCGCCCTCTCCTATTCCTCTCCTCCTCGTGCTGGCTCCGAGTCCTTGGGGATCATCGAGGTCCTGATGGAGGCGAGGCAGGCATGATCCAGGGAGTGGAGTCTGTCCAGCCAGAGACTGAATTGTGACAGGAACCTATATATAAAAAAGAAAAGATGCTGTTAAGTATTGGTCAGACCTGCAAACAACCCTCATTTCAATGTGTGAAATCAAACAGATTTGAATAAATAGATGATAATATAGATAATAAACACATTAAGCTTACCTGCTCCTTGATTTGTAAAAAGTTGACATTTGCTTTTTGAAAGATTTTGGACAGACATGCGAGGTGGGGCAAAACATCAGCCTGGAGGTAAACTGCTGCCGCTTTATCTGTATGTAGCACAGAATGTGTAGGGTCCCTTTGCCACTGGACATCTTCTCATCTCTGCCTCCTCTGCCAAGGCTCCAAGGAATGCACTCAAGTTCCTCAGTAGGGTCTCGATGACCCTGTGCTGAAAGAGCCAGCTTGTATCCTTCACTTCCTGAAAATGTTGCAATAAAGGACAGAATGATTAGTTATGAATAGACAGAAGATAACTACAATGGTATCAAATAACTATTACCTTTATTTTCAGATCACTGACACCCAGGGTAGCCGATGCTGCCCCGAGTGTTGCAGTACGATTTGCACTGTTTCTGAAAAATAAATGAAGTTCTTAAAGGTGGTCCCTATTCACCCCCATTGAATAGGGACCCCATTCACACGCCGCCAAAATGTATATAAAATCAATGAGTGACAAGCATGGGATACAACAGACAAAACAAGCTCACATAGGCATTAAATATTTACCTGTCATCACGGCTGCCCCCTCAGTCCCAAGTCCATAGAGTTTCTCTGTTGGGAGGCCCTTCCTCAAGATTACATCCTTGATGGCTGTCACAACACAGAGTCTGCTTTGCCATCGTCAATAGAGACCAAGTCCAGGAATTGACTCAACACATGTCCCTCTTTATCCAGGTATCTGAGAGAAAGCAAAGGCAAGTATTTAGTATTAAAAGTTCATTCGGACCAAGGATGTATGCAATTCTAAAATCAGACAAAATAAATGGTCCTATAGCAGACATGCAAATGAAGCAGTCTGGACATAGAGACATCAGTGCTAGCCTGGAAGTCGGCTCCTCGATGACTCCTGCTAAGATCTCAAGCATTCCGTCAATGATACGATGAGATCTATAATTATTCCTCTGGTCAATCTGACGTTGGGAAAAGTAAAATATAAAATATTTAAAAAATGTATTCATTAATGTTAAGATTGAATTAAATTTGAAATTATGGCTAGGGGACCTTTACCTTTAATCTCTTGAAATAGTTACATCCTAGAAGCTCAGCCAGGCTCAACAGCTTTGGGTAGTTTGTGTGGGGGGCCAGTTACTTTTTTATGAGCCAGTAAAGGCCCTTGAACCCACCAATGATTGCCTCGTGCTCTAAAACAACAGTTGGCTCAGAGGAATCCATCATTGAGATGCCTGTAAATGACAAAGTTATTAAAAATGGATTTGAATATACTGAAGTTATTACAAAACGGCTGTTGAAATCAGAACCCACCAGATGAAACAAGAGGCCTGACATCTGATGCTCTCCTGGTGGTGCTTCAGTGACGTGCCGTTCCAAGTAATCTTTTCTGTATACAGTCACTCCGACCTCAAGAAAAGCTCTCTTTGCCCTGCCTTTCTTATTTGCAGCACAGTCAACAAAACATCCCTAAAAAGTAAAGCAATCATTGATCAAATTAGCTAAATATCCACAGATATACCTGTTAATTTATTCTTTTTTTGTGATTGAATTATGCACAACACAATAAGATCACATATAATAACAAGTAGCTAAGGAAATAAGAAAGAAAATGGGGGGAAAAAAAGATTATTCATGATAGAACAAATTATGCAGGTAAAAATGTAACTTACCATGCTGTGTGTGGTACAGCCAAGTCTTTGAGGCATTCTCAGCCACTCTGGATCAGTGCCTCTGTGCTTGATGTCCTGTCTACAAAGCACAGAAGAATAGAAATGAGGCCTATTTCTAAGGAAATGTGCTTTTCTGACCTGACCTGCTTCTGCATCTGTGTTTGCTGTTGTCCTCCTCTCCTATTTCTCTCTCTCCATTACCCACATCCTATCCCATCCTGACTCTCCCTAGCAGTGCTTTTAGCTCTCGCAGCAATGTGTACTGTGTAACTATATTAATAACCATATTAATTTTCACTGAACTCATTTACAGAATATAGCAGTAGAAATATAAAATATAAATAACATATGGAATGAAAATAAGATATAAAGCACATAGATATAAAGTATAAGAAATAGTTTGAAGAATACAGCCATGTACTGAGCTCATGTTAATAATAAATGAGTTACTGTATGTTCTGTACTAAAGCACAGAGAGTTGGGACCTGTTAATGATTTAAATAATTCAGGTTATATTTGTTTCATGTTAAGATGAAGTACTATCCACAATAAGCTGCTTAATTTTTCCTCACCCAAAATCTGAGATCATTTGATGTGGAATATCATTGTGTGAGTGAGTGAGAGAGCTGAAAATAGAATGATTACAATAAGGTTTATCTTCTTAACTTTGAATAGATGTTGATTACCTGAATACTGGACCTTTGTTGTCTGGGTAGTACACTGTTGAATTTATAAATGTAATCTTACACACAGATGAATACAGAAAAATAGATGAGAACAAAAAAAATGATTTAATGAATAACTGATATTTTCTCTTTCTTTGCCATCCTGAAGACCCCTCACTAAAAGTCCATGTTCTCCTGGATCCGTGTCACATGTTCGAGCTTCTTCAGAATGACATTTCAACAGTCAAAGTTCTGGTGAGAGAAGATCGCCAGCAGATAAGACAGCAGTACATCAAGGAGCTCCACAAGCTTCAGGAGGAGGAGGAGGGTTTGCACCTTGGAAGACTGTATTCATGCTTCAGCTGTTCAAATAAAAATAGATCTCCTCCAAACAACTTGCAATCAAACCATTTTCTTCCCATTTTAAAACCCTTTGTCCAGTTTAGATGGGAGAAGTTGATATTATGTGATATTGATCTGGGAAGACTACATTTCTAAATCATTTTTAACTGTGCTTTTATTCACAAGTTATTGATCTTATTTACTCTCCATGTATATTGATTTAAGAATGGGGCTGTGTTTAAGGTCATCATTTTGCAATGACTCTGTTCCATCCCATTTTAAGAAATGAACTGCATTAGTATTTATCAAAAGAATAAAAAGTTGTGTAAAAGTAGACTTCCTTCCCTAAGCTATTGAGTTGAGCATTAATGCACATTTTAGTCTTGTCATTTCAAATCTGAAATGTATACTCATAAGTAGACATAAAGGAGTGCATTTATATAGAAATATTTATTTAATCTGAAAAACAACATTAAAAAAAGTCTGTTTTTATAGCAGAGATTAACATGTTTACAGCTTGGTACAAAACAAACAAATAGGTGTGATTAGCTCATGTCTCGATCGACACACACTGTACGGGGGGTGAATGTTTTGATGACTCATCAGTTTTGATTTGATGAAGGATAAGAGTTATTCACAATAAGGCGTGTAGCTGACCAGCTTGACAGGCGGGCGCGGTGTAACGGTTTGTCAAGAGGCTTAAAACACGTCTCAGCTCTCAGTCTGTGGGTGTCATCACTCAGGCCATCCGGGGGAGACCTCCCTCACAGCGAGCTGTTGAAGAGAAGCAACCGAAATCCACCCCAGAAGAACCAACAAATGCAGATGTTGTTGAAGCTCAGGTTTCTTCCTCTGTCTCTGCAGCTCTCTGGGCACCTCGATGGACCAGTCACCAATAATCCACACTGTGTCTATAGGAGAAATACAAAGGTGTTCAATTAATGCCTCAGACAAGACAAAATGTACAGTTAACTACATGTGACAGTTCAGGGTGTTTTTTTTGTTATTAGCCACATCTGCAGGAATAATATTGAACAAGGTAGCTGCAGCTCATCATAATAGATGCCAGTCTTAGACACTATTTTTTCTAATACTTAAATTTTTTGGTGTGAAGCTGACACTGTCCACAGACTCCATGACTTCACGGGGTTCAATAGAAAACAAATGTCTTATAATAAATGACAAAGGGTTTTTAATTGAGGATATGCTGGCAGAGGTAGGGGCATCACTGATCATCCCCCCACTAAAAACCGCCCCTCAGCTCAGCACATCAGACACTGGAAAAACTCAAGCTATTGCCTGCCTGAGAGTGTTGGTGGAGAGGATAATACGACGTGTCAAGGAATACCATATCTGGGATGGGGTTGTTCCTCTCTCCTTGGCCGGCTCCATCAACCAACTATGGGCAGTTTGCTGCCTGTTGACGAACTACCAAGGCCCCCTGGACATCAAAGGTGACAAGCCTGTCTAGCTGGTTGGATTTAGCACATTCCCCAGTTATTAATGACAATTAATCAAATGTAATGTATACATGAATTGTATATCTGTAATGTATATTATTTTGTTTATATGTTATTTACATTACAAATCAAGAGATTAACACATGAATTGTATATATGTGATGTTCATTATTTTGTGTATGATATGTTACTTATTTACATTACAAAGTCAAGAGATTAACATTTGAATAAAAAAGAAGTAAACACAGACCCTCACATCACATATTCCTCATTTTTATCTAAAATGGGATCACAGCATGTCAAGTAGAATAACTATTTAGTGCAGCATAAAAAACAGAACTGTAGTCAGTTACACAAATACATTTTAGTTTTAATTCATTAAAAGGCACATGTAAACATTTCATTTAACATTAATTAAACAGTCTTATTTACAAGGTTATGATTTTTCACTCAACAATTCATAAACTGCATTGATAGCACATACAGTACTCAATGTTTGGACTTGAGAAACACATCCATATAGATGTTGTAATAGAACATGTCAAGCTGCTGCCTCATTGAACGAATGGTGTCTTCATCCCTCCAGACCCTCTGAACTGTGAGATCTGTGTGTGTGCGTGTCAGTTACAAAGTCACACCACTCCAGTCCGCTGATGGCAAGTTGGCCCTGAACCTGCCAGTAATATTTATGACCCTTTTTAAGTGTGGCCTGACCTCTGACTGGTGTTAGGTGCTTAACCTCAGCAACAGAATCGGTACTGCAGCATTTCACTTCCACCAGTCCAAATGGTGGAGTTTCAGTCGGGTCAAAAACTTTGCCATCTGGGCTGACACCAAGGTGAGGTGCATCAGGGTGCACAATGAAGACAAATTAAACAAATCAGAAAACTGTTTTATTATGTCAGGCTCCTGCTTCAGACCCCTTTTCATTGCCAGGGTCTGTGGCGCTCCTTTAAGAATATGCGCTGCCAGGGCTTTTGCTGAGAACTCACCACGTACATGACATGCCTCCCTGAACCTGCTGGCAGTCACTCTTGGCTTTCGTACTGAGACCCACAGCGGGCTGACAGACTGTTGCCTGGTCTCAGCTTCTATGGCAGCAGAGAGTTCGTGAGACACCTTTAGGCTCTCAAGGTGGTAATGCTGCTCATAGTCAGCAGTAAACTCAAAGTCAGCTAGAAACCTGTAGCCTTCAACAGGCAGCAGAGGGAATTCTGGGGCATTTGGATGTTTCATTATTTCCCTAGTAGCCTCTAAGGGGCACTGGTATGATAGAACTGATCCGAAGGGCACAAGACCAAATTTGGACTCCACCATGGTGAGTTCCTCAAGTCCATGAAGAATCTTACAGATCCCCAGCTGTGGCTAAATGTCTTTCAATTTCTCTCCAACAGACATCACACCCGGGTCAGGAAGGGGCCCCACCACACAAGATTATATGAGGATTCATCAGTTATATTTTGTGTGTTTTTAATAGAACTGCCAACTGCAATTGTTTGCACACCTCTGCTGGAGACTCTGCTCTTCCTCTTCCTCCCATCAAGGTCCTGACCACCTCCCCCCCCTCTCTCAGCTCCTCATCAGCAGCTTCAAAGGACAGCCCACCCTCACCCTCACCCCGCTCACTGTCCCACTCTCACTCTTACTACCAGCCAGGTACAAAGAGAACTCTCCAGACTCCACATCAGAAAAGCCAGTGGACCAGACAACATCAGTCCCAGGATCCTCAAGGTGTGTGCGTATATACATAGATATATATACATATATACTGTACATTCTATATATTTATTATTATACTAGTCTATATTATATAACATTTCATTATATTACACTATATTGTTCATATTGCACTATATTATACCATTTATTTATCATACCAAGTCACTTTAATCATCACTTGTCACTTTATCTTGTCATTCTCTTCAAATACTGTTTCAATTCTCAATTCCCCCCAGTTAACTTCAACATTCATTTTTGTACTGTATATACCCCCTGTTTTTATTTTTTATTTTTATTTTTATTTATCTCATCTATTCTGTTTAATGTGTATTTGAGCTTTCTTGTCTGTGCTGCTGTAACGCCCGAATTTCCCCTCTGGGGATCAATAAAGTATTATCCTATCCTATCCTATCCTAGATGTTTAGAATAACATTCATATGGTTGACTCACCTGAATATGCTGCATACAAGGTGGATTTTACACCTGATTTGACACCAACTTCAATTTTGGTTTCCGAACCACCATCTCATCCACTGACTCTGGCTGGATCCCCTGTTAAATGGCAACAAAGACATTTCAATTAATATAATATACAGGAAAAGATTAAAAGTTCCATTACAAAAGTTAAATTGTAGTAAGACACCAAATTGGGAGACAGTATATTGTTAGGGTTAAAATGTTTTGATTTCTTTTGACAGAAACAGAAGACATTGTGTAGTAGCCTACATCAGAATGGTGGGTGGCATAGATCAACTCTGAAAAAAACAGTCAACCTAAGATAACTTGCAAATAATCACTTTTTCCATGTCATTTTCTGGTTCAAGTCAATTACTTTATTTATTCTTTTTCAAATTGGATTTTTTTTTATAGTCGAATTAAGAATTCGTGTTAGGGGAACCGGAGCACCCGGAGTAAACCTAAATAAGAGAGACAAGGATTAAAAGGTAGAAAAGGGAAAGCTAGGGTCTAATATTAATTACTTTTCAATAAGTTGTGCAGTTGTTGTGCACTATTTATAATTTCAACAATCAACTTTATCAGCTTCAGTTTTTATAGAACTGAGGGAATAAGGTGATAAAGTGAAAGGTTTGGGGAGGGGGTGGAGCTAAAGGGGGAGATAAAAGGGGAGAAAATGAACGGTTGGTGAGGTATAGAGGGGGGGCTATTCCAAGACTTCGCAGTCACAGCAATAGAGGAATCACTCTGGAGTATTTTTCTCCTCCTTCTTCTTGCCCTTATTTGACTTGACTCCAACTTGCTGCACTTTATTCATCCTCAGTTTCTTAAACCAGCTCCACCTATTTGACTTGACTCTGACTTGTTCTTCAGAAATAGTTGGCTGCACATTATTCTTTTTCTGTTTGATGAAGATGCTCCACCACTTTGACTTCTTCTCTGCTTCTTGCTCAACAAAGCTTTCCTCTGTATTAGCAAACTCATAAAGTTCATCCATTTCCAAATGATTGCGAAGGGACGGAGTTGTGTCCATATTAATTATCCCCTGCTCTGTGTCGATCTTTTCATTGCTCCGCCAATTGACTGACTTCTTCTCTGGGACTTCACTTTTGATATCTGCATTTCTGTGGCTCCTTGAAGTGTCAATTTGTTTGCAAAGGCTTTTGAGAACATCTTTCAATGTCCTTATGACACCTTTGAACACCCCTCTGCATGCTCTGCAGTTTGGGCACTTGGCACAGGTACCAGAATGGACAACAAAGGGTTGTTTTAAATCTTTCATAGCCTTTAAGATAATGGAGTCATCGCCATTGGTGAACATATTGAGGAAAGCCTCTGCAAATGTGGGAGTAACTCTGATCGATGCGTCAGCACCAACCACTTCCCAGAAAGCCTTGCTGAAGGAGCCTTTTAAATTCTGTTCCATTTTTTCATTGTAGATTTTACTGGCCCTTCTATGACCTAAACCTAAGTTCAACTCGTTGCAAACTATATCATCAAAATACAATGAAGTGACTGTCTCTACGGAAAATCTCAGCACATCTGCATACATGCTGGTCAGCTTCTTCTTCCCCTCCATGTCCAATATGCCTCTGCTTAAATCATTTTTTTGCCTCTTAGTAAGGCTGTCAAAGAATGACTTGAATATAATACAAAAGCTATTTTTCAGTAGCATTACTTTCTCAGCAAAGTGTTCCTCTTCATCATCCATTTCCAAATGATTGCAAAGGGACGAAGTTGTGTCCATATTAATTATCCCCTGCTTTGTGTTGATCGTTATAAAGATGCTGCTTCCTTTTCCATGTTAGATGGATCCATTGTGCTTTGTTTGAGATTAGACTTTTTCTGTTGAGAGCTTTTTAAAGTTTTCTCCTTCCTTCCTTTCTTTTTGTTTGATTTCATGACTGTTCGCTATGATGGACTTCTCTGGGTTCAGTTAAAGGGATATAGTTATTCTGATAAATTTGACTGTCTGTTCACAATCTTGATCTGAAAATCCTAAATCTAATTATAAGCGAGTTATGGATTGTTACATCACACATCAAAGTGTCTACTCAACCCTGTTGACACAATGATGACGTATGTTAGCGATCGTACGCGCCTGCGCAGTTTGGCACCGGAAGTACGGCGAGGTGCGCGAAACTATGCGAGGGGATTTACAACAAAATATTATGATACCTAAACCAGCTGACTTTGTCAAGTTGTAAAACACTTCCAGGTTCGTATGGTATTAGAAACTACAGAAGTTAAGAGCACAAGTCAGTCATCAGTGGTCATATTTATAAAATGTCAAACAAGAAGACAGACTTTGAGTTAGCCTATGTGTCGTAAAATGACAAACTGGCAAGCTTAAAACAAGGATACAAGACCACTTTGTAAGAGGCCAGGGTCGTTATTAACAAGACAGAAAACTAGCAAAGTGAACCTATATGACAGGGCACATTTCATATTGTGTCTTTGGCTTGCTAGTGTTACACCCCTGTAGCTCAGTAGTCCCATGACAGCTCTCAGCTCTCCCACAGTCTTTGGTTTCTTCTCCTTTAAAGCTCTGACAGCAAGCGTATCAGCAGGGTCCATTTTGCTGCCCTCTGCAGATATACGTCCTAAATAACGAACCTCACGCTTGAAGACTTCACACTTACTTGGTTTCAACTTTATCCCATGCTGACGTAGTCGCTGTAACACTGTTCTCACATCCTCAACATGGTCCTCAAATGATTTGCTAAAGACAAGCGTGTCATCCAGGTATGGTATGAAGATCTCATCACGCAGCCCTTCCAAACATTCTTCCATACATCGCTGGAAGGCAGCTGGGGCATTCATCAAACCAAAGGGTATTCGAATCCATTCATAAAGACCCCAAGGTGTCACAAAAGCTGTCATAGGTCTGCTTTCTTTAGCCATGAAGCCCTGATGGTAAGCTTTACCTTGATCTAAGAGAGAGAACCAGGAATTTCCACCTAGGCCATCCATGATGTCTTGCACTCTGGGAATCGGTTGGCGATCAGGAAGGGTTTTCTTGTTCACTTCACGGAAGTCAATACACAGCCGCAGAGTTCCATCTTTTTTTCGTACACAAACCACTGGTGATGCATACGGTGAGTTTGACTTCTCCACCCAGCCTTGTGCGATGAGGTCATGCAAGTAATCTTTCATCTCTCTGTAAAGTGGCTTAGGTACAGAGAGGTATGTTTTTGCGACAGGTTCAGTGTCTTTCAGAGATATGCTGAGTTGCAGTTTCTCTATGCAGCCGATATCATCATCTGTTTTTGAGAATGAAGCCGACTCCTCTCTCAACATCTGGTGAGCTATCTCCTTCTCGGGTTCGCTGAGGTGGCTCAGATTCACAGGTGGGTCCCATAAATTGTCATTACTGTGTTTCTTTTCAACTCTGATGTGATTCATAGTTGCTGGAGGTGGAGGGCGGCAACCCTCTAGCATGGAAGCTGGATAAACTGCCTGAATCTGCTGCACAGTCCCAATCACAGTCCTTCCTGCCAGCACTATGTCATGGTCTGTAGGATTCTGTACACTAACAGTAATAGATGGTTTATTACCTTTTCCCACTTTTACAAGCGTGTCACAGAATTGAAGTCCCTCAGCCCAGCGTGGGTTCACATCTGGCTCAAAGATAAGTGTTGTATCTTCATCTGGTGCAGACACATTTACATGGCACTCAACTTTGACAGACATGTGTTTTGGTATGTTGATCCTGTCTTTTTTTGTCTTCACAACATATTCATGATTTTGCTCAACACTTACTTGCTGTACAAAGGCTTCTGCTTGGTTTGGCTTGAGATCAGGGAATGCTGCCCTCACTGCGTGACTGAGGCGTTCTCTGTTGTTAGAGCTGGACTGTTTTGATTCACTGTTTATAATGAGATCGATAACATTAGAGCCAATTATGGGACGAAACAGATTGTTACCTTTCATCACAAGTGTTGGAACTATAACTTCTGTGGTGACTGCTTCTCCTGGAGCTAGTCTGAAAGTAATCTTCACCCAGCCTGCATATGGTATATTCTCACCATTTGCTGCCACAATGTCAAGAGTATCTGCACTGTCCAGAATTTCAGAAATGTCTCTCAGTCTCAAGTCTGGTACGTGTTCTTGTTTCCATTGTTCATCCATTATTGTTACTTGGGAACCTGAGTCCCACAAAGCTTGAACTCTTTCATGTTGAATGTAACAGTCGATCACATATTTTTTTCCTACCAGAGGAGCCACTTTTGCTTGTTTTCTTCCTTTTGAGTGAGTGTTCACAGTCATACATGAAAATGGCACACATTTTTCTTGGTGCACAGCCCAACCATTAACTTGACATGACTTAGAACAGTAGAGTTCATTTTTACATGATGCACATTGTTTCAGTCTCATCTCTTCACCTTCTTTCCCACAGTGAGCACAGTGCTGGGACCTCTCTGTATGACTGGTCACTCCCTGTCCCGCGCGAGCGACCTTTCCCCGTTTAAAGGGTCACCTCCAACATGTCTTTGTCCTCTAGCTCGACAACCAGCCAGGAAATGCTCACTGCTGCCGCACCTGAAACAGTGTGTACAGTAGTCCTCAGCTCCCCGCTGTTGACAGCTAAAACATCTCCTCATACGTCTCTGATTTTGTGGTGGGAAGCTGCGCTGTGGGGCAAACTTTTGCTGATACTGTGCAGTCTCACCTCTCTGTCCGGGGCCAGGCGTGTACCAGTATCTCTGGGGCAATTCTTGCATCTGATGACCTGGGAACTGCTGAGCTGATGTGCCATCCAATCCTCTTGTTTGAGGCTGCTGATCTCTATACATGTACTGGGGCTGCTGCATAGACTCTCTTATCTGGGATACTTCGACTTTAAGATCTTTCAGCAAAGTCATTTCAGACCTCATTTCTTCAAGCTGAGTCAATACAGTTGAGGGAATTTTACCTGAGTTCTGTTGAGTTGATGGTTTTTCATTCTTTTCAACAGGAGCAGTGTTGGACTGGGCTGAGTGAATATTTATAGGACGTTGTTGTCCCAACAGCTTCCTTTTATTTTGGCTCTCCGTCTCATAAGCACATGCTGTGTTCATTCGCTCAAGTAACAGTTCATCAGAGATGTCAGTTTGTTCAAGGTATGGTCGAAGGTCACGTTTTATGTTATCATTTTGTAGCCCAGTTAACACAGTGTGAAGAAACATGTTCTGTACTAAACCTGGGTCATATTTGAGGCCTGACTCTGCTTCTTGTGAGGCAAACAAAATCTTTTGTCTGAGGTCAAAAGCACGAATGAGGAAGTTCTGCGGAGTTTCTTTGATGCCTTGAACTTCTGAGGTCAGCTGTTTGTAGAGTTCGGTTGCACTCTTTTCCTGGTAATGAGAACGAAGTATCCGTCTTAATGTGGGTACGGTCAAGTTAGCTTTTCCCTCTAGGTAGCTACGAATTTGCATGCCAGGGGAGATTGCTTTTATCACGGCATCCACAATCTCAGATTCTGGAACTCCTTTGCTCAGGCCATGTTCGATTTGTCGAGCTAAACTTGAAAAAGTGAGTCTCTCCTTCTGTCCAGGCTCACCAATTTAACCAGATATTTAAGTATATAAGATATATAAGTCTTTATGCCAAGGTGGATGACAGTGAGATGCGCTCTGTGTAGATGTTCTGCTAGAAGCCTTGTTGTTGATATCTATATTTTCTTGATCATCTGTTTTCCCGTGCCCCTGTGTTGTCGTCAACTGAAGCTGCAGAGCCTCAATTTCTTTCACTAGCCTTTCCTCTTCTTGATTTCGTTCTCTTTGTTGCTCTGTTAATTGTGTTCCTTGGGCATTTATCTGTCCTGATTTATCTTTCTTTTCAGCTACCTGGAGCTCAGAAATTGTGTCTTGTAGATGGAGTAAGTCAGACATACCTTTGTCCTCCAGTTTCTCTAACTCCGCTCTCTGGATGTGGTTTGAAATGAGTGTGATGAGTGCTGCACGACCCTTGCCAGTGACATGCTCAAATTCTGGGCCTGCGATGAAGAGATTGTCACGTAATTCCACCAAAATGGCTCTGGACAGCGCACACAATCCTCCTATTATTTCAAGCTGTAACTTCTCTAACTCTGATGAATCCATCTTTCAACAGAAGAGCTTAGGTGTCTGGGTTAAGTAGTGCCTTTGACCTTTGAGGAGTGGTAGTTGCCCTCCTAGTATGTCGTGATACCTCAGATTGCATGCACACTTTTCTCAGGTGTCGGGATACCACTGCAGCCGGTTCACCTCCTGCTCTCGATGTCTGGTAGATGTAAAAGGGCTGTACGATGCTCTGGGACATCAATCTCGAGTAGACACTGGCCCAGGCAACACACAATCCCAGCGGTGCCTCCAAATGTTACACCCCTGTACAGCGTACTGTAAGGGGAGAAATAAAGAAGAAAGAAACAAACACGTTGTTGCTGGCTTTCATTCAATGGTGTAATGAATAATATGCAATAACACATCATATTATCATTGTACAATATTATACACTTAGATGAACATACATGCACTGTTTAATACCTTTACATCTGTCATATAACAGGCTAGTATTTCTCAATATTGTATAATCTACTGCTTGTTTGATGTAAACACATTTAACTCTTTCTTAGTTGCTTTAGTAGTTATACACATACACACTTGCAGAGTGATATTTCTTTAAACTGTACCATGTAACTGTAATTGTTCAACTGACCGATACAACTTAAATAACACACTCTCAGTAGACGCACTACACGTGTCTCTATTGCTCTCTGTCTGTGTGATTCAAGCTAGCATGCACGCATCACGGCAAACACATTCATGCTTAAACTGCTTCATAAACATACTGAAATTACTTTGTATACAGAAAACATATCACTAACTTGTTCCCGGAAACTTACAACACATTTATACTTGGTTTTATTCACTTTTAACCAGTATTCTTACCTGTAAGGGGAGAAATAAAGAAGAAAGAAACAAACACCTTGTTGCTGGCTTTCATTCAATGGTGTAATGAATGACGCTCAGACAACACGCTCCCCCTGCTGGCGTAAAACCGGAAGTGTAAAACAATAACAAAAGCTTAAGACCAAACCAATCAATTACCGATATGCTTTTAAACTTAACCTTAGCAGCATGAATTAACATTAAATTATAACTAGCTTTTTAGCATTTTTAAAGGATATACAACATTTTAGAAAGACACTAGTTTTAACATGTATTATTAATTTAACTTAGTGCACAATCTTATATCCATTACATAGACAGGCTGTATAAACGTCACTGAAAGGTTCAAATAGCCTAGCCTATATTTTGCGGCTCCAGACAGATTTTTTTGGGTGGAGCTACTGGCAAAAATGTCTCTTTTGCAGACCCCTGCAATTACCCAAATAAAGAGTAAATTATCTTATTCCAGACATACTTCTTTTGTAGATGCATGTCCTGCGATGTGACTATTGCGCATGCGCACATCATGATGACGATGAAACAATATATCGTGTCGTGTGGACATTTTGGATGTGGTTGGCTACGGAACTCCACCTGGCCACAACCTCCTCCCCTAATGCTAAAGTTGATTCCGACCAGTAAAGGCGCTTTATCACGCTCTTCCTTCACAAACCAACATCCTGTGTTTTGGTTATTTTTGCAAGCGCATCCATTTTTTTCCCAATCCTTGGTCACAAGACAAAAGATTTTCAAACACAAATTAATTTTTTATCATTGTTTAATTCAAATACATACCGTTTGCCCCCATACTTGGCAGATTGTCCTGCAATTATAAGATAAACGCAGAAAAATATTTTATTTTATTTTTATGCATTAATGGACAATAATTACCACAGAACCACGGAAAGCTTTTCTTTGACTGTCAGCATTTTTAAGACGGTGTTTTTGGGTTCGCCATATCTGTACATTGCATTCTGCGTCACCATATTTCTTCGCTGCTTGGCAGTTGATTGTCGACTCTGCTAGTTTTATCACCAGCATCTTAAAGTTAGCATCAAAACTTCTTCTCATTTGTTTGTTAACTTGCACCACTTTTGAGCAGCCTTATTCGGGCCGTCACTGTGCGTCTGCATCATTCAGGCGAACTGTCACTGTTGTGAGTTTTGATTGACCGCTTTACATGTGGGGGTGTCCCAACAACTGCTGTAGTAATGCTGCAGCTCCCAGTGCAAATGGGACATCTTTTGAATTGTCTTCATGGACAATGTACTTGGTCTCTCAAAGTAGCAACACATAGCCTACAGTTTTAATCATTGACTAATTAATTATTAAAGGTTAAGATTAATAAAAAGTTATTATAAGTAAAGTGACATGGTTGTCACGTCGGGGAATATTGCTCTGCTCACCCTCCTCTCGTATTTATCCACATCAATCATGAGTGTGATTTAATAAAAAAATATTGTTTGAAGTAGTGTAGATGGCATTCAAATCTACTACGATCACGCTGATGGATCGTTTTCATTAAAAAGTGAGCGTTTGAGCTTTGATTATGCTTGATGAACTCTTTGGAACTCTTCAATATTGTTTTTTTTTTTTTCACGTTTTCAAGCTGGTCAACATCTGCTCAAGGATTTTTCATGTGTTTAGGAAAATGCTGTACCACTGATTTGCTGTGAAACAGACACAGAAAATATGAATCTACAATCAGTTATCTTAACGCACAGACTTGCGTGTGGGTGTGTGTGAAAACATAGTGTGGTGGAAGGTATTGAAGAGTGCACTTACACAAAGTGCTTCATGAAACGAAAGGTGCAGGCACTGGTCTGGCAGGGCAAAAAAAGAGCAAGATTGCAGAAAGCTGCGGCTGGGCAACAGACCCAGGTGCTCCAACTGAAGTGGATGCAGACCATCTCCTTTGGCATCTCGAGGAAAACACAGGCACATTAGTACATAGACACCAGCTTAAAAAAATACAAGCAGGGGCCGTCACAATGTACACAAAAACATATGTTGACATTATTAAAACTTTGGTAAGGCCTATGTGACTTTAACCTCTGAATTCTGATGGCTGATGGGAGCTGATGGGAGCATGACCCAGAAATTACAAAAAGACATAATAATACATACTTGCTCAATCAATGTAGGTGTTCTAATGTTTTGAATGGGTCTTGAAATTCACCTGCTCTCAGCCAAATGTTGGCTGTGGTTAAGAAGTGTGTAAGTTTCACCTGACATGTAGGCAGCTCAACCAGGTTTAGACTGCAAATAAAATAATATCAACTGCTGAAACTCTGAACCCAGCTTCCTGACAAAAGTTAGTTTCAAGCTCTGGTTATGACAAAGTAACAGTGGCAAAATAATTCGGACTTAATATGGAGAGACAAGTAATAAGTGAAAGCAGCAAGCGGAATAATAACTCATGCTCATATAACTACAAATCAAGCAAATAACTGCCAGCTAGTGTAATGGATATAAGATTGTGCACTAAGTTAAATTAATAATACATGTTAAAACTAGTGTCTTTCTAAAATGTTGTATATCCTTTAAAAATGCTAAAAAAAATAGTTATAATTTAATGTTAATTCATGCTGCTAAGGTTAAGTTTAAAAGCATATTGGTAATTGATTGGTTTGGTCTTAAGCTTTTGTTATTGTTTTACACTTCCGGTTTTGCGCCAGCAGGGGGAGCGTGTTGTCTGAGCGTCATTCATTACACCATTGAATGAAAGCCAGCAACAAGGTGTTTGTTTCTTCTTTATTTCTCCCCTTACAGTACGCTGTACAGGGGTGTAACATCTAAGCCCACTCACATTTCTAATATAACTAAATGAGCATTTATTTATATACTTTACCACATTAAGTGACAACTCTCCAGCTGGGATCTAATCAATCACCCCGTCTTTCTGCCAGCCTGCCTGCCTGCCTGCCTGCCTGCCTGCCTGCCTGCCTGCCTGCCTGCCTGCCTGCCTGCCTGCCTGCCTGCCTGCCTGCCTGCCTGCCTGCCTGCCTGCCTGCCTGCCTGCCTGCCTGCCTGCCTGCCTGCCTGCCTGCCTGCCTGCCAGCCAACACTCAACAAGAAACCACTGAGCTGATGTACCGGCTCATTGTGAGCTGAGAGAAGACCTGCAGACACGTGCAACATGGGTATGTCTGCAGGCCTTATTTCATGTTTGATGGAGGTTAAAAGCCACGACCATCAGGGCAGAAAAGGTAGACAGTTTCTGTTCAGTAACAATAAGTTGAACATAAAGTAACACACCCACTTATGGAAAAAAAGTAGACAGAAATAGTAAATCAAATAATGCAAGATACAGTGAAAAAATGGATTCAATGAATTAGAAATCAATATTAATCCCAGCTGATGAATGAATAAACAAATATATAAATAATACAAAAACAAACAAATAACTTGCTATGTAGATTTGTCTTTTACCTACAAGTCTCTGAGTTTGAACTATTATACTACTTTTACATATTTTGGGATTTATTTGAAATACAGAAGCTTTTTACCACTTTGGATTTCACTCTGCATCTCCAAATAAATGTATCACCATGCAAGGTATCATGAAGAAGACATGTCTGTAAGAGCCACTTCATGATTATTAAACATGGAAAATAACTTCCAACGACATTCGGACATTAAAAGACTACAAATGGTAAAGTAAACGGAGTTAACCACAAAGTTAGTTATATAAAGAAAAGGGTTTGGAGGTATAAAGACGGTCATGTGTTTGGACTCAGTCCAACACTAAACTCTACTGGATGACTACAGAACTACAATCTATTAACACAGTTCAGGACGGTTAAAAGATCTTGCATTTTATTAAAAAACATCTAGGCCTACTGAATTACATTTATTTGAATACTTATGAAGGTGTAAACAGATCCTGCTGCACTATGAAAGTGTAATCTATGGATTTCTCTTCATATAATGATGTTTATTCTTCTTTTTTGTAATTGAAATATTTGTCAAATATTTCACCTCGAGATATCACTCATGCAATTTGAGCAGACTTTAATTATGTCAGAAACTATACAGTAAGATCTGCTGAAAATTCTCAGGACTACAGCCAGGGACACGAGGAATAAGAATCCAGTGAAAGTTTCTTGTCTTAACATAGTGTTTTTTTTTCTGTCAGCCGTTATTATTGACGGTATCTTTTGCACGGCCGCATTCCTTCTTTTACCGTGGTCAAGTGAGCCGTCTTTTGCAAAACCCGGTCAAGCCAGCCGGTGCTTAAAAAGTGTCTAAACAAGGAATTACAGTACGGGTGCTCGTAGCACCCAAAAATGAGAAATGCGGCCCCGTATTTTGAGAAATTGTTATTAAATAAGACGTGTAAAATAATATAAAAATGTATTTAAAAATTGTATGAGTTCTCTACATTTTAAGATGCTTTAACTGAAAAGTTTTTGAGAAAGATTAAGTTTAATTCTGCTCAAATTGCATTGAGACGCTTTGATATTTTAGTCATATTGATTATTTTATTTTGAAAAATCTATGACAGGTGACAAAGATCTTTCAATGGGTTCTTGTTCCTCATGTCCCTGGCTGTTTCCTGAGAATTAGCAGCAGATTTGACTGTATAGTTTTTGAGAAAAATGAAGGGAAATTCTGCTCAAATTGCATTGAGATGCTTTGATATTTTACTCATTTAGATTATTTCATTTTGAAAAAGAGGTGACAAAGATCTTTCAATGGATTCTTTCTCTTCATGTCCCTGGATGTTATCCTGAGAATTATCAGCATATGAGTAAAATCTGCTGAAAATTCTCAGGATGACAGCCAGGGACATGAGGCACAAGAATCCATTGAAATATCTGTCAGAGATTTCTTCAAAATAAAATAATCAATATGACTAAAATATCAAAGCATCTCAATGCAATTTGAGCAGAATTTACATTTATTTTTCTCAAAAACTACTACGGTTACTCATGATCTGTGAGTGCAGTCAAGAATACAGGGGTGTACATTCTGCCAGGAAGACTTTTTTTTTAAACTAATATGCTACAGATTGCTACAGGCTTGGGTGGCTCAGGCTTTCTCACCTAGCTGTGGGAGTGTCACCCACCTGGGGGAGGGGTTACTGCCCTTTGTGATTTCATGAAGGGAAAGTCTCCAAACGGTCTGTTTGAGCACACTTTTTTTTTTACTCACCAGAAAACACGATCTTGAAGAGTTACATTTGTTTTCTCCAGATCTTACCTTAACAGATTTACTATGTAGGCAACAAAAATGTCAAAATGTTTTGTTTTAAAGATTTATTTTTGGGCTTTTTGTGCCTTTAATGGATAGATAGGACAGTGGATAGAGTCGGAAATCAGGGAGAGAGAGTGGGGAACGACATGCGGGAAAGAAGCCACAGGCGGGAAGCGGCCCGCCTGCTTGAGACGACAGCCTCCATACATGGGGCGTGCGCACTAACCACTGCCCCACCAGTGCCCCAAAAATGTCAAAATGTTTTGATTTCTTTTGACAGAAACAGAAGACATTGTGTAGTAGCCTACATCAGAATGGTGGGTGGCATAGATCAACTCTGAAAAAACAGTCAACCTAAGATAACTTGCAAATAATCACTTTTTCCATGTCATTTTCTGGTTCAAGTCAATTACTTTATTTATTCTTTTTCAAATTGGATTTTTTTTTATAGTCGAATTAAGAATTCGTGTTAGGGGAACCGGAGCACCCGGAGTAAACCTAAATAAGAGAGACAAGGATTAAAAGGCAGAAAAGGGAAAGCTAGGGTCTAATATTGATTACTTTTCAACAAATTGTGCAGTTGTTGTGCACTATTTATAATTTCAACAATCAACTTTATCAGCTTCAGTTTTTATAGAACTGAGGGAATAAGGTGATAAAGTGAAAGGTTTGGGGAGGGGGTGGAGCTAAAGGGGGAGATAAAAGGGGAGAAAATGAATGGTTGGTGAGGTATAGAGGGGGGGGCTTATTCTTTTTCTGTTTGATGAAGATTTTTGATGAAGACACTTTTACTTCTCTGGGACTTCACTTTTGATATCTGCATTTCTGTGGCTCCTTGAGGGGGGAGAGCTAGATCTCATCTCTCTAACCTCTGCAGAAGGTGGTGTGTTATTTCTAACATGTTCTTCCACCATGACCTCAGGCTTCACAATTGAATCGGTGGAGGATGAAGTTGCAGGAACTTTCTCTTTCTCTGATTTATTTTTCCTCCAAATAAGAAACCTAGCCTTACACTTTGTTAGATTTTCAGCTTCCATCTCACGTGCTGAATAATACTCATCATAATACTCATCCAACCTCCGGCAGTATTCTTCATAGTCTATGCCTTCGGCTTCCCACATGGCTTCTTTCTCTTTTATCTCTTGGAGGCCTTCGAAGGCCGTCTTCATTGCATCCTGGATTAGCCATTCGGTATATTCTTCTGGGGTAATTAATGCTTCCTCTTCTTCTTTCACCATATCATTTTTGTCATTCTTCTCTTCAGATTCTCTACACATATCCTTGGTCTTGTCTTGGACAGGAGCATCAGTCTGGGTAGAGGAATTGTCTCTAGGTGCTAAAGATGCTGCTTCCACAAGGACAGAGCTCGGGTCTTCTTGCTCAGTAAAGTTTTCCTCTGTATTAGCAAACTCAAAAAGTTCATCCATTTCCAAATGATTGCAAAGGGACGGAGTTGTGTCCATATTAATTATCCCCTGCTTTGTGTCGATCGTTACAACCTCACTGGAGCACATTGAGGTGGATGGAGATGAATCTTTAGGAAGGGGAGAGCTAGATCTCATCTCTCTAACCTCTGCAGAAGGTGGTGTGTTATTTCTAACATGTTCTTCCACCATGACCTCAGGCTTCACAATTGAATCGGTGGAGGACGAAGTTGCAGGAACTTTCTCTTTCTCTGATTTATTTTTCCTCCAAATAAGAAACCTAGCCTTACACTTTGTTAGATTTTCAGCTTCCATCTCACGGGCTGAATAATACTCATCATAATACTCATCCAACCTCCGGCAGTATTCTTCATAGTCTATGCCTTCGGCTTCCCACATGGCTTCTTTCTCTTTTATCTCTTGGAGGCCTTCGAAGGCCGTCTTCATTGCATCCTGGATTAGCCATTCAGTATATTCTTCTGGGGTAATTAATGCTTCCTCGTCTTCTTTCACCATATCATTTTGGTCATTCTTCTCTTCAGATTCTCTGCACATATCCTTGGTCTTGTCTTGGACAGGAGCATCAGTCTGGGTAGAGGAATTGTCTCTAGGAGCTAAAGATGCTGCTTCCTTTTCCATGTTAGATGGATCCATTGTGCTTTGTTTGAGATTAGACTTTTTCTGTTGAGAGCTTTTTGAAGTTTTCCCCTTCCTTCCTTTCTTTTTGTTTGATTTCATGACTGTTCGCTTTGATGAACTTCTCTGGGTTCAGTTAAAGGGATATAGTTATTCTGATAAATTTGACTGTCTGTTCACAATCTTGATCTGAAAATCCTAAATCTAATTATAAGCGAGTTATGGATTGTTACGTCACACATCAAAGCGTCTACTCAACCCTGTTGACACAATGATGACGTATGTTAGCGATCGTACGCGCCTGCGCAGTTTGGCACCGGAAGTACGGCGAGGTGCGCGAAACTATGCGAGGGGATTTACAACAAAATATTATGATACCTAAACCAGCTGACTTTGTCAAGTTGTAAAACACTTCCAGGTTCGTATGGTATTAGAAACTACAGAAGTTAAGAGCACAAGTCAGTCATCAGTGGTCATATTTATAAAATGTCAAACAAGGAGACAGCCGCTCCTCGAGTTTACATGGTGAAGTGAGCCGCCCCTAAATTTCAAGTGCCCACGTATTCTGATCTTTATGGTAAATGCTCCGGACTCCAGAGCGAGCAGGAGGAACAGACAGAGAGAGCGATGAAGTCAAGTGCTAAATGTCTAGGTCTTACCATAAAACTGACTATGAGATACACGTGTATGAAACGGGAGTAAACACAATACTGTTCAGGGAATAGCTTCGGAGGTCGGGGAAGTTAGTGTGAGAATAATACTGCGAGTCTGCGGTAACTTCCGTTTTTCAAAATAAGGTGTTCACAAGTAAAAAACAAAACAAAACAGTTTTTTTGGAGAAAACAATAATTATATATATTTTCTTACCTAAGTAAACAGTGATTCTGATATTGCACAGGTACTATGAAGTACTTTTACTGTGTGCTTTCTGAGAAATCCACTGTCAAAGTCCCTTATAAATCACTATAATGAGCCTTTTTTTCTGACTTTGATGTCTTGTAAAAACATTTTCCTCCATAAGTACACAATGATTCTGATATGGTTGGACTTAGTACTTCTTAGACTACATGCACAGGTACTATGAAGTACTTTTACTTACCATGAAACTTAGAATAGCCTTAACAACAACAACAACAACACAAAGCACTGTCAGTAAAATAGTGGTGGTATGAATTTCTATCACGCAAACTACTGGTGTGTATAAGGAATTATACAAACACAAGATTAATAACATACATAATCTTGAGAGTCACGTCTGTTGTATTCATTGTTGTTGTTGATGCTCTGTTTGTTTCTATCCATCTCTTTCTTTCTACATCTCCCTCTATCCCAGTTTACAAGCCCAGCCTAAATATTTAAAGCCTTTGAGCCCAGCGTAGTTTCAGCAGACGTCCGTTCAACATGAGTCCGGTTCTGCTTGCGGTTTCTGACTCCTAAACGCAGTTTTTTTCTTGCCACTGTAACTTCGCTAAATGTTGCTTAGTGCTCACATTTCAGACAGTCGAGCAAAATATAAGAAGGTAAAAACAACTGAATGATATGTAAAAAGCCAAAAATGAGTTTTATTTTGCAGAAATTACACAGAAACTTTATGGACACAAGCAGCCCTTTCCATTCATTCAGACTCAAAATAAAACAACAATTTAAACTTTTGTTTAACGGTTTCACTGAAGACATTTGATTGATTTATAAAGAGTGAAACAGAAGTGCGGATGTATAAATGTGTGTTGTACACATATTCGTCTGCCTGTGTCTTCCCTCTCACATGAAGGGTGTGGGGGTCTCTCAGCAAAGGGAGCTGATCTCGCTCTTGCTGCAGCCCCACTTGCAGCAGGCGTTGGACAGGCCCACCACCACGTCCCGGCCCTTGCGGTCAGCCTTGCGAAGGGCTTCCAGGATCTCCTCTGTGATGAAAGAACGGGCCTTCCTGCTAAACACGGTTGTCTCTGGGTGTGATGCTTAAATCTCTGGTCCCCTGGAGGAGACCCTCCACCACAAAGTTGTGACTCACGCCCTCTGAGGATTCATCCTGACGGGAGCTGAATGGGTCCTCTGAAGAATCTGCTGCACGGAAACGAGAGGAAGCGTCATAAAACATGCAGGCTTCTCTAATACAGGGGAAACAGTTTAATCATTTTCTGTATAAAATCAAATGTAGAAATGATGGAGCATGTGAGTGACACAAGCCGGAGGGACATGGGTAAGTTTACTGAATTATGTCCTGAAGTTGTACATTCATTTTATAGTATATAGTACAGTATAGTACCTGCCCAGTGTTTCCGAGTGCATACATAACAATAATAATAATAATAATAGAATGTACATAAGATCGGGGTATTAGATTTGTTTATTCAAATATAACATAAATAAATATAAATAATAAATCCAAATAATAGCATAACATGTTTCCCCTTTGGCATCTTACTACAGACTGTGACAGCCTGACAGAAAGCCAGTTGTGCCTTACTTTCAAATTATATACAGAGCGCTCATTTGACTGCTCCACAGCCTACTTGTTGCAAAGTTTGCAAGATGTGTTTGAACATTTTATTTTATGGGGCTTTCTGAAAAAATATTCCAATGCCCTATTACATGAGAAGGCCTCAGGATGGGGTCCGTTTATGGAGATCCTCAGGCAGGCAGCCAGGTGTTCACCTTGAAGCTGGTTTCAGGTCTGTTTTCACCTGAGGATAAAGCAAAGAAAATACCACAAACTGCACTAATATGAAGAAAATGCATGATTATTTGTTGTCCTGTTCAAGGTCATGCTCTTACCCTGTTCACCGTTGAGAAATCACGTTGTAATTGACACAGGAAACGGGTAAAACAAGTGCAATGCCTGCAAGGAGGCTCAGACAGGGGTAGAGGTTGGTCCACTCATCAAACTCGCTTGCCAGCAGACTCATGATCTCCTGGTTATTGTTCTTGAAACAACATTTGGTTTACCAAGGCATTAGTCTATGTGTGTGTATTGTGAACTGTAGTTGATTGTAGTCAGAATCAGCTTAATTGACCCACCGTGAATGCCCCAGGAAGGACATGATTTTTGAACGAGGACCACTCCTGCAGGACCTCATTCTCATGTTCAGGGCAACATTTCCTGCGAGTCCGCAGATGAGAGATGTTGATTGTATCATCTTGTAGAGTGGTTGATTGCGGTGCGGGTCCCAAGATACTGAAGGCCCCAAGAATGTCCAGATCATGAAACCTCCTCTCCAGGTGTGTTTCCAGGCCAGTTATGTAAGGGTGGATGACCTACAATGAATAAATCAACATATTTTTAGAAAGAGCCTACACCCACTGTTACCTCCGTCATTAAGGGCCAGGCCATAGTCTATTCAGGAGTATAAATTCCATTTTCTCTCATTCATAGTTTCAAAATTGGACATTTACCTCTCGCTGGGTTCTGGCTCACTGCTCCTCCCTCAGCGCTTCATGACATCTCGCCCTCTCCTATTCCTCTCCTCCTCGTGCTGGCTCCGAGTCCTTGGGGATCATCGAGGTCCTGATGGAGGCGAGGCAGGCATGATCCAGGGAGTGGAGTCTGTCCAGCCAGAGACTGAATTGTGACAGGAACCTATATATAAAAAAGAAAAGATGCTGTTAAGTATTGGTCAGACCTGCAAACAACCCTCATTTCAATGTGTGAAATCAAACAGATTTGAATAAATAGATGATAATATAGATAATAAACACATTAAGCTTACCTGCTCCTTGATTTGTAAAAAGTTGACATTTGCTTTTTGAAAGATTTTGGACAGACATGCGAGGTGGGGCAAAACATCAGCCTAGAGGTAAACTGCTGCCGCTTTATCTGTATGTAGCACAGAATGTGTAGGGTCCCTTTGCCACTGGACATCTTCTCATCTCTGCCTCCTCTGCCAAGGCTCCAAGGAATGCACTCAAGTTCCTCAGTAGGGTCTCGATGACCCTGTGCTGAAAGAGCCAGCTTGTATCCTTCACTTCCTGAAAATGTTGCAATAAAGGACAGAATGATTAGTTATGAATAGACAGAAGATAACTACAATGGTATCAAATAACTATTACCTTTATTTTCAGATCACTGACACCCAGGGTAGCCGATGCTGCCCCGAGTGTTGCAGTACGATTTGCACTGTTTCTGAAAAATAAATGAAGTTCTTAAAGGTGGTCCCTATTCACCCCCATTGAATAGGGACCCCATTCACACGCCGCCAAAATGTATATAAAATCAATGAGTGACAAGCATGGGATACAACAGACAAAACAAGCTCACATAGGCATTAAATATTTACCTGTCATCACGGCTGCCCCCTCAGTCCCAAGTCCATAGAGTTTCTCTGTTGGGAGGCCCTTCCTCAAGATTACATCCTTGATGGCTGTCACAACACAGAGTCTGCTTTGCCATCGTCAATAGAGACCAAGTCCAGGAATTGACTCAACACATGTCCCTCTTTATCCAGGTATCTGAGAGAAAGCAAAGGCAAGTATTTAGTATTAAAAGTTCATTCGGACCAAGGATGTATGCAATTCTAAAATCAGACAAAATAAATGGTCCTATAGCAGACATGCAAATGAAGCAGTCTGGACATAGAGACATCAGTGCTAGCCTGGAAGTCGGCTCCTCGATGACTCCTGCTAAGATCTCAAGCATTCCGTCAATGATACGATGAGATCTATAATTATTCCTCTGGTCAATCTGACGTTGGGAAAAGTAAAATATAAAATACTTAAAAAATGTATTCATTAATGTTAAGATTGAATTAAATTTGAAATTATGGCTAGGGGACCTTTACCTTTAATCTCTTGAAATAGTTACATCCTAGAAGCTCAGCCAGGCTCAACAGCTTTGGGTAGTTTGTGTGGGGGGCCAGTTACTTTTTTATGAGCCAGTAAAGGCCCTTGAACCCACCAATGATTGCCTCGTGCTCTAAAACAACAGTTGGCTCAGAGGAATCCATCATTGAGATGCCTGTAAATGACAAAGTTAATAAAAATGGATTTGAATATACTGAAGTTATTACAAAACGGCTGTTGAAATCAGAACCCACCAGATGAAACAAGAGGCCTGACATCTGATGCTCTCCTGGTGGTGCTTCAGTGACGTGCCGTTCCAAGTAATCTTTTCTGTATACAGTCACTCCGACCTCAAGAAAAGCTCTCTTTGCCCTGCCTTTCTTATTTGCAGCACAGTCAACAAAACATCCCTAAAAAGTAAAGCAATCATTGATCAAATTAGCTAAATATCCACAGATATACCTGTTAATTTATTCTTTTTTTGTGATTGAATTATGCACAACACAATAAGATCACATATAATAACAAGTAGCTAAGGAAATAAGAAAGAAAATGGGGGGAAAAAAAGATTATTCATGATAGAACAAATTATGCAGGTAAAAATGTAACTTACCATGCTGTGTGTGGTACAGCCAAGTTTTTGAGGCATTCTCAGCCACTCTGGATCAGTGCCTCTGTGCTTGATGTCCTGTCTACAAAGCACAGAAGAATAGAAATGAGGCCTATTTCTAAGGAAATGTGCTTTTCTGACCTGACCTGCTTCTGCATCTGTGTTTGCTGTTGTCCTCCTCTCCTATTTCTCTCTCTCCATTACCCACATCCTATCCCATCCTGACTCTCCCTAGCAGTGCTTTTAGCTCTCGCAGCAATGTGTACTGTGTAACTATATTAATAACCATATTAATTTTCACTGAACTCATTTACAGAATATAGCAGTAGAAATATAAAATATAAATAACATATGGAATGAAAATAAGATATAAAGCACATAGATATAAAGTATAAGAAATAGTTTGAAGAATACAGCCATGTACTGAGCTCATGTTAATAATAAATGAGTTACTGTATGTTCTGTACTAAAGCACAGAGAGTTGGGACCTGTTAATGATTTAAATAATTCAGGTTATATTTGTTTCATGTTAAGATGAAGTACTATCCACAATAAGCTGCTTAATTTTTCCTCACCCAAAATCTGAGATCATTTGATGTGGAATATCATTGTGTGAGTGAGTGAGAGAGCTGAAAATAGAATGATTACAATAAGGTTTATCTTCTTAACTTTGAATAGATGTTGATTACCTGAATACTGGACCTTTGTTGTCTGGGTAGTACACTGTTGAATTTATAAATGTAATCTTACACACAGATGAATACAGAAAAATAGATGAGAACAAAAAAAATGATTTAATGAATAACTGATATTTTCTCTCTTTCTTTGCCATCCTGAAGACCCCTCACTAAAAGTCCATGTTCTCCTGGATCCGTGTCACATGTTCGAGCTTCTTCAGAATGACATTTCAACAGTTGAAGTTCTGGTGAGAGAAGATCGCCAGCAGATAAGACAGCAGTACATCAAGGAGCTCCACAAGCTTCAGGAGGAGGAGGAGGGTTTGCACCTTGGAAGACTGTATTCATGCTTCAGCTGTTCAAATAAAAATAGATCTCCTCCAAACAACTTGCAATCAAACCATTTTCTTCCCATTTTAAAACCCTTTGTCCAGTTTAGATGGGAGAAGTTGATATTATGTGATATTGATCTGGGAAGACTACATTTCTAAATCATTTTTAACTGTGCTTTTATTCACAAGTTATTGATCTTATTTACTCTCCATGTATATTGATTTAAGAATGGGGCTGTGTTTAAGGTCATCATTTTGCAATGACTCTGTTCCATCCCATTTTAAGAAATGAACTGCATTAGTATTTATCAAAAGAATAAAAAGTTGTGTAAAAGTAGACTTCCTTCCCTAAGCTATTGAGTTGAGCATTAATGCACATTTTAGTCTTGTCATTTCAAATCTGAAATGTATACTCATAAGTAGACATAAAGGAGTGCATTTATATAGAAATATTTATTTAATCTGAAAAACAACATTAAAAAAAGTCTGTTTTTATAGCAGAGATTAACATGTTTACAGCTTGGTACAAAACAAACAAATAGGTGTGATTAGCTCATGTCTCGATCGACACACACTGTACGGGGGGGTGAATGTTTTGATGACTCATCAGTTTTGATTTGATGAAGGATAAGAGTTATTCACAATAAGGCGTGTAGCTGACCAGCTTGACAGGCGGGCGCGGTGTAACGGTTTGTCAAGAGGCTTAAAACACGTCTCAGCTCTCAGTCTGTGGGTGTCATCACTCAGGCCATCCGGGGGAGACCTCCCTCACAGCGAGCTGTTGAAGAGAAGCAACCGAAATCCACCCCAGAAGAACCAACAAATGCAGATGTTGTTGAAGCTCAGGTTTCTTCCTCTGTCTCTGCAGCTCTCTGGGCACCTCGACGGACCAGTCACCAATAATCCACACTGTGTCTATAGGAGAAATACAAAGGTGTTCAATTAATGCCTCAGACAAGACAAAATGTACAGTTAACTACATGTGACAGTTCAGGGTGTTTTTTTTGTTATTAGCCACATCTGCAGGAATAATATTGAACAAGGTAGCTGCAGCTCATCATAATAGATGCCAGTCTTAAACACTATTTTTTCTAATACTTAAATTTTTTGGTGTGAAGCTGACACTGTCCACAGACTCCATGACTTCACGGGGTTCAATAGAAAACAAATGTCTTATAATAAATGACAAAGGGTTTTTAATTGAGGATATGCTGGCAGAGGTAGGGGCATCACTGATCATCCCCCCACTAAAAACCGCCCCTCAGCTCAGCACATCAGACACTGGAAAAACTCAAGCTATTGCCTGCCTGAGAGTGTTGGTGGAGAGGATAATACGACGTGTCAAGGAATACCATATCTGGGATGGGGTTGTTCCTCTCTCCTTGGCCGGCTCCATCAACCAACTATGGGCAGTTTGCTGCCTGTTGACGAACTACCAAGGCCCCCTGGACATCAAAGGTGACAAGCCTGTCTAGCTGGTTGGATTTAGCACATTCCCCAGTTATTAATGACAATTAATCAAATGTAATGTATACATGAATTGTATATCTGTAATGTATATTATTTTGTTTATATGTTATTTACATTACAAATCAAGAGATTAACACATGAATTGTATATATGTGATGTTCATTATTTTGTGTATGATATGTTACTTATTTACATTACAAAGTCAAGAGATTAACATTTGAATAAAAAAGAAGTAAACACAGACCCTCACATCACATATTCCTCATTTTTATCTAAAATGGGATCACAGCATGTCAAGTAGAATAACTATTTAGTGCAGCATAAAAAACAGAACTGTAGTCAGTTACACAAATACATTTTAGTTTTAATTCATTAAAAGGCACATGTAAACATTTCATTTAACATTAATTAAACAGTCTTATTTACAAGGTTATGATTTTTCACTCAACAATTCATAAACTGCATTGATAGCACATACAGTACTCAATGTTTGGACTTGAGAAACACATCCATATAGATGTTGTAATAGAACATGTCAAGCTGCTGCCTCATTGAACGAATGGTGTCTTCATCCCTCCAGACCCTCTGAACTGTGAGATCTGTGTGTGTGCGTGTCAGTTACAAAGTCACACCACTCCAGTCCGCTGATGGCAAGTTGGCCCTGAACCTGCCAGTAATATTTATGACCCTTTTTAAGTGTGGCCTGACCTCTGACTGGTGTTAGGTGCTTAACCTCAGCAACAGAATCGGTACTGCAGCATTTCACTTCCACCAGTCCAAATGGTGGAGTTTCAGTCGGGTCAAAAACTTTGCCATCTGGGCTGACACCAAGGTGAGGTGCATCAGGGTGCACAATGAAGACAAATTAAACAAATCAGAAAACTGTTTTATTATGTCAGGCTCCTGCTTCAGACCCCTTTTCATTGCCAGGGTCTGTGGCGCTCCTTTAAGAATATGCGCTGCCAGGGCTTTTGCTGAGAACTCACCACGTACATGACATGCCTCCCTGAACCTGCTGGCAGTCACTCTTGGCTTTCGTACTGAGACCCACAGCGGGCTGACAGACTGTTGCCTGGTCTCAGCTTCTATGGCAGCAGAGAGTTCGTGAGACACCTTTAGGCTCTCAAGGTGGTAATGCTGCTCATAGTCAGCAGTAAACTCAAAGTCAGCTAGAAACCTGTAGCCTTCAACAGGCAGCAGAGGGAATTCTGGGGCATTTGGATGTTTCATTATTTCCCTAGTAGCCTCTAAGGGGCACTGGTATGATAGAACTGATCCGAAGGGCACAAGACCAAATTTGGACTCCACCATGGTGAGTTCCTCAAGTCCATGAATAATCTTACAGATCCCCAGCTGTGGCTAAATGTCTTTCAATTTCTCTCCAACAGACATCACACCCGGGTCAGAAAGGGGCCCCACCACACAAGATTATATGAGGATTCATCAGTTATATTTTGTGTGTTTTTAATAGAACTGCCAACTGCAATTGTTTGCACACCTCTGCTGGAGACTCTGCTCTTCCTCTTCCTCCCATCAAGGTCCTGACCACCTCCCCCCCCTCTCTCAGCTCCTCATCAGCAGCTTCAAAGGACAGCCCACCCTCACCCTCACCCCGCTCACTGTCCCACTCTCACTCTTACTACCAGCCAGGTACAAAGAGAACTCTCCAGACTCCACATCAGAAAAGCCAGTGGACCAGACAACATCAGTCCCAGGATCCTCAAGGTGTGTGCGTATATACATAGATATATATACATATATACTGTACATTCTATATATTTATTATTATACTAGTCTATATTATATAACATTTCATTATATTACACTATATTGTTCATATTGCACTATATTATACCATTTATTTATCATACCAAGTCACTTTAATCATCACTTGTCACTTTATCTTGTCATTCTCTTCAAATACTGTTTCAATTCTCAATTCCCCCCAGTTAACTTCAACATTCATTTTTGTACTGTATATACCCCCTGTTTTTATTTTTTATTTTTATTTTTATTTATCTTATCTATTCTGTTTAATGTGTATTTGAGCTTTCTTGTCTGTGCTGCTGTAACGCCCGAATTTCCCCTCTGGGGATCAATAAAGTATTATCCTATCCTATCCTATCCTAGATGTTTAGAATAACATTCATATGGTTGACTCACCTGAATATGCTGCATACAAGGTGGATTTTACACCTGATTTGACACCAACTTCAATTTTGGTTTCCGAACCACCATCTCATCCACTGACTCTGGCTGGATCCCCTGTTAAATGGCAACAAAGACATTTCAATTAATATAATATACAGGAAAAGATTAAAAGTTCCATTACAAAAGTTAAATTGTAGTAAGACACCAAATTGGGAGACAGTATATTGTTAGGGTTAAAATGTTTTGATTTCTTTTGACAGAAACAGAAGACATTGTGTAGTAGCCTACATCAGAATGGTGGGTGGCATAGATCAACTCTGAAAAAAACAGCCAACCTAAGATAACTTGCAAATAATCACTTTTTCCATGTCATTTTCTGGTTCAAGTCAATTACTTTATTTATTCTTTTTCAAATTGGATTTTTTTTTATAGTCGAATTAAGAATTCGTGTTAGGGGAACCGGAGCACCCGGAGTAAACCTAAATAAGAGAGACAAGGATTAAAAGGTAGAAAAGGGAAAGCTAGGGTCTAATATTAATTACTTTTCAATAAGTTGTGCAGTTGTTGTGCACTATTTATAATTTCAACAATCAACTTTATCAGCTTCAGTTTTTATAGAACTGAGGGAATAAGGTGATAAAGTGAAAGGTTTGGGGAGGGGGTGGAGCTAAAGGGGGAGATAAAAGGGGAGAAAATGAACGTTTGGTGAGGTATAGAGGGGGGGCTATTCCAAGACTTCGCAGTCACAGCAACAGAGGAATCGCCATGGAGTATTTTTCTCCTCCTTCTTCTTGCCCTTATTTGACTTGACTCCAACTTGCTGCACTTTATTCATCCTCAGTTTCTTAAACCAGCTCCACCTATTTGACTTGACTCTGACTTGTTCGTCAGAAGTTGGCTGCACATTATTCTTTTTCTGTTTGAAGAAAATGCTCCACCACTTTGACTTCTTCTCTGCTTCTTGCTCAACAAAGTTTTCCTCTGTATTAGCAAACTCATAAAGTTCATCCATTTCCAAATGATTGCAAAGGGACGGAGTTGTGTCCATATTAATTATCCCCTGCTCTGTGTCGATCTTTTCATTGCTCCGCCACTTGACTGACTTCTTCTCTGGGACTTCACTTTTGATATCTGCATTTCTGTGGCTCCTTGAAGTGTCAATTTGTTTGCAAAGGCTTTTGAGAACATCTTTCAATGTCCTTATGACACCTTTGAACACCCCTCTGCATGCTCTGCAGTTTGGGCACTTGGCACAGGTACCAGCATGGACAACAAAGGGTTGTTTTAAATCTTTCATAGCCTTTAAGATAATGGAGTCATCGCCATTGGTGAACATATTGAGGAAAGCCTCTGCAAATGTGGGAGTAACTCTGATCGATGCGTCAGCACCAACCACTTCCCAGAAAGCCTCGCTGAAGGAGCCTTTTAAATTCTGTTCCATTTTTTCATTGTAGATTTTACTGGCCCTTCTATGACCTAAACCTAAGTTCAACTCGTTGCAAACGATATCATGAAAATACAGTGGAGCGACTGTCTCTACGGAAAATCTCAGCACATCTGCATACATGCTGGTCAGCTTCTTCTTCCCCTCCATGTCCAATATGCCTCTGCTTAAATCATTTTTTTGCCTCTTAGTAAGGCTGTCAAAGAATGACTTGAATATAATACAAAAGCTATTTTTCAGTAGCATTACTTTCTCAGCAAAGTGTTCCTCTTCATCATCCATTTCCAAATGATTGCAAAGGGACGGAGTTGTGTCCATATTAATTATCCCCTGCTCTGTGTCGATCTTTTCATTGCTCCGCCACTTGACTGACTTCTTCTCTGGGACTTCACTTTTGATATCTGCATTTCTGTGGCTCCTTGAAGTGTCAATTTGTTTGCAAAGGCTTTTGAGAACATCTTTCAATGTCCTTATGACACCTTTGAACACCCCTCTGCATGCTCTGCAGTTTGGGCACTTGGCACAGGTACCAGAATGGACAACAAAGGGTTGTTTTAAATCGTTCATAGCCTTTAAGATAATGGAGTCATCGCCATTGGTGAACATATTGAGGAAAGCCTCTGCAAATGTGGGAGTAACTCTGATCGATGCGTCAGCACCAACCACTTCCCAGAAAGCCTCGCTGAAGGAGCCTTTTAAATTCTGTTCCATTTTTTCATTGTAGATTTTACTGGCCCTTCTATGACCTAAACCTAAGTTCAACTTGTTGCAAACGATATCATGAAAATACAGTGGAGCGACTGTCTCTACGGAAAATCTCAGCACATCTGCATACATGCTGGTCAGCTTCTTCTTCCCCTCCATGTCCAATATGCCTCTGCTTAAATCATTTTTTTGCCTCTTAGTAAGGCTGTCAAAGAATGACTTGAATATAATACAAAAGCTATTTTTCAGTAGCATTACTTTCTCAGCAAAGTGTTCCTCTTCATCATCCATTTCCAAATGATTGCAAAGGGACGGAATTGTGTCCATATTAATTATCCCCTGCTCTGTGTCGATCTTTTCATTGCTCCGCCACTTGACTGACTTCTTCTCTGGGACTTCACTTTTGATATCTGCATT